>NW_007031715.1:633966-745664 GCF_000164805.1 Carlito syrichta | reverse complement strand
CTCAACTGCTGGGCTCTGGCGATCCTTCCGCCTCAGCCTTCCAAGTAGCTGGAACTACAGGCGCGCGCTACCACACCTGGCTAACTTTTTGATTTATTGTAGAGATGAGGGTTCAGGCAATTCAAATATTTACTCTTATACAAGAAATAATATAAATGGGAAATCTTAGAGGCTTTCCCAGAACTGGAGTTATTCAGAAGCCAAAATGGAAGCTTACCTTCCTACATGGAGCTGCTTTGGCCTCTCCAGTAAGTCAGGGAATTGTGTGTATACTGATTTAATTATTATTTCAATGACCCATCAGTCTGCAGAGCTGCTTTTCCCAGATGCCCTAAACTTCCGTTTGAACAAAACTCTGCACACCTTAGTTTTTTGGTTGTTTTTTTTCCCTCTATGCTTATGATTAATTTTCTTCAAAATTTCTGTTGTGGCATTTATCAATCTATTTTATCAATGTAATCACTCCTTATTTAGTCAGTTATTTTTATAATATTGATTTGTACAAATGTAATACATCTTTGTATAAGACAGTCCTAGATTCAGCTAAGGGACTTTATTTAAGAAGTTTGTGGAGTTAGAAGTGTTTTTAATGTCCATAAACAACATGTCTAGAAGCATCTAATACCTGTGGCAACTAAAGTCTCAGAACTACGCAGTTAAGATCTGTGGTCAGGGAAAAAATTAGCTACTAAGATTGAGCATTTTCTCATCTTCAAAATAACTGGGGAAACTATACCTGCTTGAATTTATTGTGAAAAAGAAACGGGATGGCATATGTAAAGCATACAGCATAGTGAAAGGCATAAAGCAGGAAGTATTTAATAAATGCTAGGGTTTTTTTTTTTCATTTTTTTAAATATAAATTTGTAACTGGTTTTAGGAATCTAACATTCCTATTAGCTCTAGCCTCTAGACAAAGCTCTCCATTGGAATGTCTATGCAGATGTAAATTCTGACTCCAACAAATGTAAACTCTTTCATGCGTCTCCCTTTTACCATCTCATTTGGGTGACTGGCTTCTTTGTTTCAGAATCTGATTAAACTGAGGTGAAAGGATTGCCTAAGCATAGCAGGTCAAGTTTGCAGTGGCTGGGAGTGTGTCACTGCACTCCAGCCTGGGTGACAGAGTGAGACTCCAACTCAAAACAAAAACAAACAAATAAACAACAACAACAACAAAACAGAATACGACTAAATAGATTCTGTCTTTTCTATTGCTGAAGAAAATTCTGTTTTTAAAAATTCCATATTGTAGACAATTTACTACAGCAGATGAACTAGAAAACAGAAAATGAGACACTATCTTGTGTTTTTAGGGCTGCATAAAAAAGGTAGTAGGGTTCTTGTACAATCCCAGGATTGATGACAGAGACTCTTTCCTGTACAATGACTAAAGACATTGTCACACTCTTCCTCCATCACAGGAAAATATGTCAAGGAGGGGAAAGGATTTGGGAAAGGAGCGTTGACAACAGCATTGAATTTTTTGAAAAAATAGGCCAACCTGCTTTTGACATATTCAATCCTGTATTTCTTCCATGCATGTTTTTGACTCTATTTAAAGCCCACCTCTGCTGGGCTTGGTGGCTCAGCCTGTAATTCCACACCTTGGGAGGCTGAGGTGAGTGGATTGCCTGAGCCCATGGGTTCGAGATTCGCCTGGGCAACTTGGCGAGACCTCATCTCTACAATAAATCAAAAATCAGCTGGGCGTGGAAGCGCGCGAGCTACTTGGAAGGCTGAGGCAGAAGGATCGCCAGAGCACAGCAGGTCGAGGCTGCGGTGGCCGGGACTGGTCACTGCACTCCAGTCTGGGCGACGGAGTGAGACTCTAACTCAAAAATAAAATAAAACAAAATAAAACCCACTTCTAACAAGATCCCTAGGGTCCTTCTTCAGCTTCCTTTGTACCCACAGCTAACACCATCCTCTACCTCATTTCCTCATCTTGTTGCTGCCGTATGTGTCTCTGTCCAGAAGCATCTAATACCTGTGGCAACTAAAGTCTTAGAACTATGATATTCAGATCTGTAGTCAGGGAAATAATTAGGTAGATACTAAGAGCGAGCATTTAAAATAGGTTCTCATTTATTAATTCTCATCATTCTTGGCCATTAAAATATTTATTTCCTCAGGTGTTTGACTTGAGGTTGAAAAATCTGAAAGAGTGACAGCATCTCCCTTTGTTTCTCTGTGATATCAATACATGCTTGAATTTTGGATTTCAATCATTGATAGAAACGAACAATATTTTGATAAAGGAACTTTACTGAACTCCTATCATTAAATTTATTCTCTACATTAGCTATAACTATGAGGGGAAGGGAGGAGAATTTGTGTTCTTTTTCTTCTGCTCAAAGAAAAAAATTTTCAAAGCACAACCAAGGGAACATTTTGGAAATCTGCTGTGGTGTTTTTCTTGGTTGTAACGGAGGTGGTGGCTGTTGACATTTGGAGGGTGAAAACCAGAACTACTAGAACATCCTGCCATCTTTATGTCAGGCCTATCCCTACAAATAATTTCCCACCACTCAATGCCTGTAAGATTAGTGCAATTGAAAAATCTCTTTACAAATATCTGAATCCAGAAACTAACTCAAATTTGTATATAAGTACAGTGTATATTGCATAGTTTTAATTTTCATTAATTTTTTAGATAGAACTTCTGTGTGAATGGAGGAAACTTCATGCTTTGCTCAGATCATTACTATGGGTTGTTTCACCTTTTCAGAAAGTTACAAATAACAATGCTGCTCATGGTATCTGGGTGGTAAATACAACACATTTGTGTCAGTCTGCATTTGTAGCTATTATTTTCAAGGTGATTCTAGGTATAAGTAAAACATTCGACTACTTTATATGTATTCTAATGTGGTAGTGCTTGGATATTTACAAACTAAAATATATATTGCCAGTATAAATCACTTTCTTTTTATTGCACTGAAATGATTAATGCTTAAATTTTGTGTGTAGATAAATTATCTTTTACAAGGATTTACTTCAGGCTGAGGGACAGATTGTTCTGACGGCCATCTGCCCTTTGGCTGGCCAGAGGCAAGTTAGATTGTGAAACACTGTGAGAAATATAGCTGTCATTTGCTTTAACATTTGCGTGTAAGTGTTCTACATTTAAATAGCAATTATAGCCCGGTTCGGTGGCTCAGCCTTTAATCCCAGCACTTTGGGAGGTCGAGGCGAGTGGATTGCCAGAACCCAGGCTTCGAGACCCACATGGGCAACTTGGCGAGAACTCGTCTCTACAATATATCAAAAATTAGCCCGGTGTGGTAGCGCGCGCCTGTAGTTCCGGCTACTTGGAAGGCTGAGGCGGAAGGATCGCCGGAGCCCAGCAGGGTGAGGTTGAGGTGGCCGGAACTTGCCACTGCACTCCAATCTGAGTGACAGAGTGAGATTCCAACTCAAAAAATAAAAATAAATAAAAATAAATAAATAAATAGCATTATATCATTAAAAAGTTAGATTCATTGGTGAATTCTTTTTCAATTTTAAGATTGTATCTTTCAAGAAAACCCAGCCTATTTTTTTCTCACATTACATAGTTTCCTTTTCAAGCATTAAAAATATGTTATTGAGTTATATTAATGAATTTAAATAATTTGATTCTCTTCATTTTGTAATTCATTAGGCATTGTAAGAATTTGACTGATGTTGCATCTTATAATTTCCTGTGAGATATACATCATTCTATACAAGAAAATTAAGAATTCAAATATTGTGCAACTCAGAAACAAAGAACTGAGTACCACATGTTCTTACTCATAAGCGGACCCTGAACATTTATAATAATATTATAAGAAGGTTACTGGCAGTAGCAAGAAACTGCTGGGGAGGTAGGGGGGCACATAACATCAATAAGAGTACATGATCTCAAACAAAGCTAAGCTTGGACCAAACGGAGGCCCAGATTTCACCTGCACAATGACCACTTGTACACCTAACCCTGAATCATACCCCATATCTGTAAAATAAAATAAAAATAAATAAGTAAAATGCAAACCAACCAATACAAAGTCCACACTCCCAACCACCTCCCTTATTGGGATCTTAATTGTGGGTCACTATCCACTGACCTAATTGCCCCAGGGCTAGCTACCAGATAACAAAGAAAAGCCCCTATATACCGGAGCTCCCTGAAATTCTTTAAAGGATCCAAACCCAAACTTCCTTAATCTTCCTTGCCTGTTTCTTCCTATGGAAACCACAATAAAATGTCTTGCTCAGCCGGGCTTGGTGGCTCAACCTGTAATCCCGCGCCTTTGGGAGGTTGAGGTTGAGTGGATTGCCTGAGCCCGCGGGTTCGAGACCCGCCTGGGCAGCAAGACCTCACCTCTACAATAAATCAAAGAATCAGTCGGGCATGGTAGCGCATGCCTGTAATTCCGGCTACTTGGAAGCTGAGGCACAAGGATCGCCGGAGCCCAGCAGGTCGGGGCTGCGGTGGCCGGGAGCCGCCACTGCACTCCAGTCTGGGTGACAGAGTGAGACTCCAACTCAAAAAAAAAAAGTCTTGCTCGCACACAAGAAGACATATATCTATAATAGTTATATAAAAACATAGTATATATAAGGTTTGGTACTATTTGTGGTTTCAGGCATACACTGGGGTCTTAGAATGTATCATTTGTGTATAAAAAGGGACTTCCATATGTTTAATAGATTAATCTAAAAGACCATCTGAACACTGAGAATTATAGTGTAAAGTCTTTTTCAATTGCAAATCAGTTTTTAAAATATATATACAGCAATGCAAAAAAAAAAAAAAAGTGCAACTCAAATTCAAGGTGAATTTCCCCCCAAATTAGTAAGCATTATTAAAGACTCATAGTCTTTAAGCTACTATTCTGTAATATTATTTTTCACTGGGAAAAATGTTCTCAAGTAAGACCCAATATTGGTTCACTTGTTGATATTTCAGAGATACTAACTGGTGTTGTGACTTCTGCTGTTTATTTCTAAACTCTGTACATACTAAACTTCCTTGTATATCCTCACTACTAACCTATAGTTTTCTATGTGCAATTAACTTTGACAGTAACCACTCTATTGATTATAATAGAAATATTTGTAATATGAGTAGAAACTGATAATAAGACCAGGGTAGCTACTAGACAATGAGAAGTCT
Organism: Carlito syrichta; assembly: GCF_000164805.1. Taxonomy (NCBI): domain Eukaryota; kingdom Metazoa; phylum Chordata; class Mammalia; order Primates; family Tarsiidae; genus Carlito; species Carlito syrichta. Next base: position 740,521 of record NW_007031715.1, on the reverse strand, counting down.
GTATGAATTAGATAAAGTTGTCCCTCCATACCCTTGCAGATGTAGCCCTAAAGTTCAGGAGTTGATTAACAGAGGGTTCCTTTCTTCATCATTACTTCTCTTCCTCTGAAGAGACATTGTCTTTCACAGCTTTCTGGGCAGTGGGTGGACTAAATTTCAGCTGGAATCAGCCCTGTCAGGTGGGCGATTTTGTGCAACGTACACACTCAGAATACATGCAAGATTATCCCAAACATAATTTGGGCTATGAAGAAAATAGAAAAATAGAAAATGCCCACTTGTTCTATAAAATAGCAGATACAGGGGAATGAAGGAAGTTTTATAAGAAAACAAGTTGATAGGGTGAATTTAAAGACTTCCATAGCCAATCGAATTTCCTTTTTTTGTTGTTGTTGAATTCAGGGGTGACCCACCCTACCACCTGTGAGCAGATCATAAACATTATACCATAAATTATGTGATTTTGATTTATGTTCACTTCATATTCTCCTAATTGGGTTTTATCTTCTTATTCTTTGTAAATAATACATCTTTTGGGGTATGGCAAGAGAGAGCCACCCTATTATGACTGTCCAACTTATGTTATTTCCAAATTAGGAGAAAGGGAGGAAAGAGTTTACTCTTCATCTTATTGTAGTTTGAAATATGTATTCATTGCCATTTTTAGAAAAGTTTAAATATAAGAAAATTACTTTATAAAATCTGCCTCATTAAGATCAATGTTGACAAAGTCATCAAATAGAAGTATAATTGAAGTATATGCATAGCTTATAAAAAACAAAAACAAAAAACTCTGCCCTTTTGCTATTTTTATTTTTTGGAGATAAAATATAGTCTCACAAATGACTCAAACCCAGAGGCATCAAGTTGCAGTATGTTAGACTGCTGGGCTACCATTGATGTCTACGTAAATGGCACCCTCAGAATTGTACCAGGTGGTATAAGCAGTGGCCTTGGCACCACCAAAGAATGACTTCACTGCTGTTTGCATCTTTCAGATTTCTTAAGAATAAAAATTGAAAACTCAAGAAAATTTTCTTCAAGTTTTACTTCCTTTTTATTAAACCAACTTAAAAGTCTTTGAAAATAAAGAACTTAAATTCACTTTTCCTGAAGTCACAAGTGAGAAAACACAGAGATAATGGATTAGACTTTGTTAATAATATGCCTAAAATTAGATATTAAGTTATTAAAATTTTAGTTTTTCATGAATGAGGACAAAAACCTCATTTCCAAAAACTCATCACATTTAAATTATGCTGTCTCATTTGAGTCCCTAATGGATTAAGTCCAGTGTTAGGATTGTCACTCCTATAAACTTATTTTTATTCAAATGACATAACCTCCAGAAATATAGAATTTGGAGGCTCTCTTCAGAATGGCTTGCATTATAGCATTTCTCTCCTGTGTTAATAAAAAACATCTATAAGTTTTATGTTTCAGTGTTTACTAATATCTAATCTTCTAAAGAAATTAGTTAGTTGTATTGTGTTTCCTAAGATAATTAGAGAATAAGAACATTTTAAAAACAAGTTTATAGTCCTACTTTGAATATCATGGACTTAGATCCTAATCTATTTTGTTTCTTTTTTTAAAAATCTCAGTGAATTAGACATATAACCTAATTTACTTTGAAAAAGCAAAGTTACAATTTCTATGTGTCTCTCTTTCCCCATCCAAATTTTTAAAAATAATTTTACTGCATTCCTTTCTGGACCCAGGCTTAAATCTTTTGGGTTAGTGGATGAGTATGCAGGTATGTGCATAAAACTTCACTTTAGATTGCTATTGTTGATTGAGCTGTCAAGGCCATTTTTAATCATTGATACTTATGTACTTTGGCTATATCCTTCCAGAACTTATAGTAATATTCTTATGTTAATGTGCTATAAGGAGAATACAGCAAAAACAAAGTATTTGCCTTTTAATTATATTTTTATGTTATTTCTTTCTGCTTCTCATAAATCCAATATTTTTTGGCTACTAATTTTATTTTCATCATCCTTTCCATTAACTTTTGACTTTATAACTGCAGCCGCATGAATGATAAAACTAGGTCAAGTGTGATTACAAAAAGTGAAAGAATGAATGAAAGACAGATATGAAGGAAGAAAAGCACCTAATAAAAGTTCCAGAGGGCTTTTCAAATATTCAGGGTTGGGACAGGTCAGGGCTGGAAGAGAAGTAATTCAGTTTATGGATTTGATAAATTTTGTCCGTATAAGTTAGATCTTGTCAAATATAACAAAAATTCCTCAAACAGAGACCCTGCCAAATATATCTACAATAGGTGATGCTAATTTTTTTGAAACTCTAACTTTTTTTGAGATACTGTTGGTCATTTATTGAGGTTTAATGAAAGCAACAATCCATGTCCATGGTCTGAGGAAGAGAAAGAAAGAAAAGTCAAGGACAAGAATAGTCATCAGTTGAGTCACCTTTGTAGCATTCCTGAAAGCCTCACTCTATGACTTCTGTTTACTTATCTAGTCAGAATTATGTTACTTGGCCTCTTGCTTTAAATATGATTAGAAGAACATATTAGATTTCAGTTGGGCACATTGCTATCCCAAATCAAATTGGAGTACTATTAGTAAGTAAGAAAAAGAGAATAGATATTGGGGAGACAATTAGAAATGCTTGCAGTAATAACTTTGAGAAAGGGAGATATTCTATATTTAGAAAAGCCCAGAAGTCTTTTTTTGTGTTTGTCCTTGATGTAGAATACTTACCTGTGTTCTGCCTTCCCAGTGGAGTTCCATGGAGAAATTAGAATTGTTTCCCTCTGTATGGTAAGCAGCCTGAATGTTGTCTGATTGTCCTGTCATACTGGTCATGGTCCCATGGCAATATAGCTCTATATCTAGGAATGGACTAGGAAAAAAATTCCACAAAAGAGAGACTCTCACACTGACATCTACTTCTAAAAATCAATGTATAAAGTGTAAGTAACTCATGTTTCTACAAAGATAGTGTTTTGGTATACAGTTTTTGAAGACAAGTAAACATATCTGAACAGGAACTCAAAAAAGTAGATTTTCACCTTCAGAAGCAGCCATGAGTTTGTGTCAGTTAAATTGTGCTTTCAATATCCAGGACAGAATTGCAAGCTTACTATATAATTCTAACAATGCAATTTATCATTGCAAAACTAAATAGAAATAAAAATAGAATTTAAAACTACTAACCTCTACATTACATATTTTCTTTTAAGAATATTGTTTGTTGGCAGCTCCTTTGGGTCCCCTCCCACTGTGGGAGCTTTTCTGTCTTCTCAATAAATCTTGCTTTCAAAAAAAAAAGAATATTGTTTGTTCATGGGAGGCCGAGGTAAGAGGATTACTTGAGCCCATGGGTTCAAAACCAGCCTGGGTAACTTGGCGAGAATTCATCTCTACAATAAAAATTTTAAAAAAATTAGCCAGGTGTGGTGGCTGTTCCTGTAGTTCCAGTTACTTGCAAGGATGAGTCATAAGGATCACCTGAGCCCAGCTGGTCAAGTCTATGGTGGCTGTGAACGTGCCACGTAACTCCAACCTGGGCAACAGAATAAGACTTCAACTCAAAAAAAAAAAAAAAGAATATTGTTCAGCTCAAAGATCAGCAGATTAATGGTGAATACAACTAAACTCTAATTGGTTGAAAGAAATATAATTTATATTACTTTAAGATCACTATTGGTTTTTTATTTTTAAAAGGGAATTTAAGAATATTATGAATTTTAAATAAGTTTAACAATATCTTTCACACTTGGACAAAATGTTAATATTCTTTTAACTAGGTAAATATCATATCTGATTAAAGACAGATCTCAGTATTATATTTATTTTATTTTATTTTTTTGAGTTGGAGTCTCACTCTTGTCTCCCAGACTGGAGTGCAGTGGCAAGCTCTCAGCCACCACAATCTGGACCTGCTGGGCTTAGACGATCCTTCTGCCTTGGACTTCCAAGTAGCTGGAACTACAGACTCAATATTTAAAGAACAAACATTCAATAACAGCCTACTATTAGAAAATAGAACTGAAACCATAGTATATCTATGACTCCAACCATAAAAGTTCACCATTTATTGGAGGAAACACACACATAACTACATTTGGTTTTGATCTTCTCTAACCCATTCCATTATTTCTACAATGTAGACCTAACTATTAATATAATTTGTTCTTGTTAACTTTTGCCAAGTTATTTGCCTTGAAGTTATTCATTGCAAAAGGATTTCTTCTCTTTACTGGATGTCTCTGCATTTTATCATATGCCCCTGTCTTTTTGCAACCTTCAAGTCCACCATGATAAAATATTTAAAAAATTAAGTTGACAGATAATATTCAAAAAGTAGCGAGCTAAGAAGTTTTGAAAGATTTCACTGATAAAAATTTTTCATCAAATTTCTGGGACAAGCTGGGCTCAGTGGCTCAGCCTGTAATCCCGCGCTTTGGGAGGCTGAGGTGAATGGATTGCCTGAGCCCGTGGGTTCAAGACCCGCCTGGGCAATCTGGCAAGACCTCCTCCCTACAATAAATAAAAAAAATTAGCCGGGTGTGGTAGTGCGTGCCTGTAGTTCCAGCTACTTGGAAGGCTGAGGCGGAAGGATCGCCGGAGCCCAGCAGGTCGAGGCTGTGGTGACCGGGAGCAGCCGCTGCACTCCAGTCTGGGTGACAGAGTGATACGCCAACTTAAAAAAAAAAAAAAAATTTCTGGGACAGATGCTTTAAAATTTATTATCAGCTAAACAATATATGTAATTTTTCCTAAGGAAGAAAAAATTTTCTCCTAAGTAGTTTCTAGGTAATAAAGCAGAACTTAGAGCTTGTTATATGCATTGGAGAGTTCTTTGGTTAGAAAAGGGTTATGTAGTCTATATTTCCTTTTATAAGGTAAGCAGTTTTGATAATGAAGGCTTATTAATGATGTGAAATCTTTGTGTCATACTAACTCACAGTTTCCTTAGTTGGGCTTCAAGTACTTTAGTTTGTTTCCTAACAATATAGTCATTTAAAAAGCTAATGGCCATTGAATGCAGAATTTTATTATGGACAAATGACAACCCTGAAATGATCACTTCTGTTTCTCATCAAAATATTTCTGAAGCCCCAGTGATTCAAATTGCCAGGATTCTACTTTGCTGAATATGATTGTTCTTCTTCCTTTGTAAAATATCATAGTTAACCATTGGAACAATAATGGAGTAATGTCTCTAGGGACCAAATTACGTTTAATTGGGAAGGAAGCACATGTTCTTGTTGTTTTTAGCTCATAAAGTAAGACTGTCAATTAGCAGACTCGGCAGCCCAATTGGAGCCAAGTTGCACCACAGCCTGTTAGAAGGCGATTCATAGAAACAAATAGGATTTTTAAAATCCATGTCTTATGAAAGACCACTGTTTAGGTGGAGGGTGTGGTTTTGCCTGTCTTTTCATGCTGTAGTAGCATTATATTAGAAGGTGAAGGACACTCATATCCATTTTTAAAAAATGGTTTTTGTAATGCAGATGAGTAAAGTAGGAAACCTACCCACTTCCATTTTTCCCTAGACAAGGATCAAATTTCAACTAGTGAGCTAGGAACTACAGGCTCTGTATTCTGTTATCAATCACTTTAGCCAGGTGGCATTGATGATTCACCTGTCACTCTAGACTCACCACTCTTCATGAATTTAAGGAGGATTTAGAATAGATAACTGCCCTTTTCTGTTATGTTGACTTCTTTTTAGATCTACCCAATGAATTATGAATATACAATGGGCATTACAAATACTCTAATGTCTATAAAAAACCTCATTTCTATGGAAGAGAATTTTAATATTACATGTTGGCACTGATTTCTACTCATTTTTGGTTGCTTTGCTAAAATAAGTCATTTCATGAAAATCCTTAAATTTGTATGATTGGTTGGGAACAAATATTTATTTTTCAGTATGTCAAAATGGCTGCCTTGAAGTTATTTTCAGATATGAATTGCATAATACTTAGAAAATATGCTATCTTGCAGGAGTATGCTTTATAAGCTAATGGCAGGATATAGAGTAATATTTTTAAAGTATCAAATTTGCTTACTTCTGTAGTGCTCACCTTAATGAGCATCACAATAACATTCTTTTATGTTTAAAATGCTGAATTATAATCCCATCAGTACCTTTTGCCAACCAGTAAACCGTTAATAAGGTGTTGATTATGCTAATGAAGTTACTTTATTAGATTTTGATGGATTTTGTGCTGGAGATTGTGGTGGGGTCTTTGAAATATGTAGTGTTTTCTCCCAGGGCAAATCTTCCAGCTTCACTGAAAACTCTACTGAAAACTCTTCATTACTCACAACACTGCTCGCCTATTTTCTAACAACATGATAGTCACTTTCACAGAAACATAATAGTCTGCAAGTCAAATGTTTAATTTGCTCCTGCAAAAGAATTCACAATAGAGTTCTCAATGTGGGGTTAATTACATAGTAATGAAAGAGTAAACCTATTGGGGAAATGCTCTGAGTAACATCACTCTGTTTCCTTCTGATAAAGATGTGCATGCTTGTTTCATTTTTTTATGCAGGGAAATTTAGAAGTAAGAGAAAACATTTAAATGGTATGTGCACAAGTAGTGAAGTTTTTATCTTTTGTCAACATGAGAAAACAGTGAATATGTATAATTATTATATTATAAATACAATCATAAATTAATTATGTATAAAATATAGCATTTTAGTATAAACAGAAGGAAATAGTAAATTACAAATCATTGATAATATAGTCTGAAGAAAGAAATTGCTATTCTGAATCAAAAAATGAGAAATAATAGGGACGTTACACAAAACTGTCTCCATGTTTTGTTTTGTTTTGTTTTTTTGAGTTGAAGTCCCACTCTGTCGTTCAGGCTGGAGTGCAATGGCACACTCCCAGCCATCGCAGCGTAGAGATGCAGTCTTGTCAAGATCTCAACCTGTGGTCTCGGGCAATCCTCTCACCTTGGCCTCCCAAAGTGCTGGGAATATAGGCGTGAACCACTGTGTCTGGCCTGTCTCCATGTTTTAAATATCTAAAAATAATCCTTGCCACCACTGCCTCTGAAGATTGTGTTATATTGCTATTTATTGTGGGTTTACTTCATATATGTCAAAGACTTTACTGGATACCTTATATATGATATCTTACTAACATCTCAGAAATTTTATAAAACAGGCAATATTATCTCTCTTTTATAGGATGAGGTAAATGAGATTTAAAAAGTATAAATATATTTATTGCGTAATATGATTCCAATTCAAATTCATTTTGTCTTCAAAGCCTTTTTCTCATTCCTTATCCTATACTGTAATCTAAGTTACTTCACACATATTGAAGCTGATATCTGAAACCTGAAAGTTCACAGAAATAAACATTTTTTTGCCTAAATTTTTCCATCATCATGAGTGAACAGTGGCTAAAAGAGCATTACAGTGTTACACTCACTTCAAAGCTACATTAAGATAATGGGAGAATAAACAAATGGACCAAAACAACAGAACTAAGTTTAGAGCCAGATTTACACAGATATGGCCAATTGATTTTCAACAAAGGTATCAACGTAATTTAATAGGGAAAGAAAAATTGTTTTAACCACTGAAACTAAAAAACTGAATTTCTATATAGAGAAAAATAATTCTTGATCCTTACTTTATACCCTTACACAAAAAATAATTCCAGGTGTCACATAAACCTGAATTTATAATCTTAAACTCAAAAGTTTCTAGAAAAAAATATAAGAGAATATTTCCTGGACCTGAGCAAGGCAAAGATTTTATAGAAACACTCAAATAGCACTAACCAACAAAAGACAAAAATGACAACATTTATCAAAAGCAAACAAACCATGTTCAAAAACGCTGTGCTCTTCAGAATAAAAAGAACTCTAAGGGGAAAAAAAGCTAAGCTATGGAAGACAATATTCACATTATATAGATTTAACAAGGCACTTATTCAGGCTTTGCAAAGAACTACAAATCAACTGTAATAAGTCAACACAATAAAAATGGGAAAAGATTTGTACTGTTTACAAAGATAAATGCCTGGTCTACACAAAATTTTATTATCATAAATTATTAGCTAAATGTACATTAAAAACAAAATTAAATACCAAGCCACATCTACAAAAATTGCTAAAATTTAGAAAGACTAACAACACCAAGTTTTGGTGAAGATGTGAAATAACTAAACTCACATACTTTGTTGAAGGGAATGAAAAATTATACAACTTTGGGTGTCTCTTGAGTAGTTTCTAATAAAATTGAGCTTATCGTTGTCCTGTAATCCATCCATTTTACTTGTATTTACTCAGCATAAATAAAAACATATGTTTACAAAAGGATTGTAAACATATGTTTATAACAACTATTTTCAAAGAGTCAAAAACTGGAAAAAGTTGAAACCAAAAGTTCATCCACCATACAAGAATGAATAACAAAATACATAGTGCAATATTACTACAAAGGAACACTGCTCAGTAATAACCAACTACTAATATGCACAAGAACATAGATGAATCTCAGAATTGTTAAATGAGCAAATGTAGCCAGACACAAAAGAACATATACATTAATATGAAGTTCAAGAAGACACACTAATATATAATAATGAAATTTAGTTTTTCTCAGGAGATTGCTATTGATTGAAGGATCTTTCAGAGGCAATTGAAATAGTCTATATCTTTCATTTGATAGATGGTTACTAAGGTGAATATGTTATTCAAAACTCATCAAACAGCACACCTAAAATCTTTGGATTTTACTGTATGGAAAATACACCACAATAACTTTTAACCTATGAGAAATGGAAATGAAAAATAGGCAATAATTTATTCTTTAATAAAATGCATCTAATTTTATTATTTTAAACTGTAATTTTAGATGTATGTAATATGTATCGTCTTTATAGTTGGGTTGGCATATGCATTAATTTACAATTTAACTGAAGTCACTGGACTGAATTAGTGGAAGGAAAAAAGAATAACTGGGCTTAGGAGCAGAACTGTAAAAGATGGTGTTTTCCCTAATTTATTTACTCATTTAAACTGACAAATAATTGTATGTATTTATTGTGTGCAGCCTCATGCTTTGAAATACAGACTATATTCATTTAAGCAAAAGAGAGTCTCCGAAGGTAAATGGGCCTCTGGAGAAAATTTCTCTTAATAAGAATTATTTTAGAGTAGTTAACATATCTATCTTACTGTCTCAGTTACTTTCTTCAGTATGAACTCTTCTCCTCTGTTTACCTGTTTTCTTTCCCAATCAACAAAACCCTGAGGCCAAACTGTGAAGAAGGTAAAGGGTGGCTTCAGTCTCATAGTGTTTTGTGTGTACTGAGTAGGTAAAGGACAGTACAACCTGTAGGACCTTCTACCTCTCTGCATTTCTTTGTTGCCACAGAATTATCTTTTGTGATGTCAAGGTGCCACATGCTGTCTTAGAAGTCTTAGAAGTACTGCTGTTAACCTGTCTATATTAGACCAGTTTGAAAAGTAACTCTCGGCCGGGCTTGGTGGCTCAGCCTGTGATCCCAGCACTCTGAGAGGCTGATGCAAGAGGATTGCTTGAGTCCAGAGATTCGAGACTAGCCTGGGCAACTTGGTGAGACCTCATCTCTACAATAAATCAAAAAGTAAGCCGAGGGTGGTAGCGCGCACCTATAGTTCCAGCTGCTTGGAAGGCCGAGGTGAAGAATCACCTAAGCCCAGCAGGTTGAAGCTGCAGTGGCCAAGAGTGTGCCACGGCACTCCAGCCTGGGAGACAGAGTGAGACTCCAACTCAAAAAAAAAAAAAAAAGTAACTCTCCTACTTCCATTCTTTGAAAGGTGCTAGACTCTTTGTTTATTTGTTTGTTTAGAGCCAGGGTCTCACTCTGACATCCAGACTGGAGTGCAACACAATCATGGCTCATTGCAGTTCTGACCTCCTGGGTTTAAGTGATCCTCCTGCCTCAGTCTCCCAAGTAGCTGGTATTACATCATGAGCCACCGAGTCCAACTACTTTTTTTTTCTTTTTGTAGAGAAAAGGTCTTCTTATGTTGCTCTGGCTAGTTTGGAACTCCTAGCCTGAAGCAATCCTCCCACCTTGGCATCCCAAAGTGCTGGGTCTACAAATGTAAGCCTCCACACCAGGTCTTGATTTATTTTAACTAGACAATTAGGAAACCTTAAATCAGTCATTTTTACACATGATAAGTGGCTAAAGGACTTTTTGCTACTTTGATTGTTGTCTTTTTAAATATATAAAATTCTTAACCAGAAAAAAATATCAAAATTATATAAAAGACGCAGTCAGAGAAAATTCATTCCATTCATGTTTACTTCAGTTTTCTACCCTAACCAATATAAATAACTAAACTTTAGGTCTATTATTATATCACCTACATAGAGGCAATTTAACTCTTCTAATTATTTTATTTCTGGTTTTTCTTTTATAATTGCTTTACTAATGTCTTCAAAAAAAGTTAACTAGTAATGCTGATAGTGATCTGAGTTTAGATAGAAATCTCTATTACGTTTTAAAAAATTGGCCAAGGAAAATTATATATATTTATAGTATGCAACGTATTATAATACATGTAAACAATGTAAAATGAGTCCATCTTCTTAACTAATATATCTATCACCTCACATCTTTATTATAATTTTTTGTAATGAGAACATTTAAACTCTAATCACTTGGCAATTTTCAAGTATACAATATATTATTATTAACTCTGGTCTCTATGCTGTACAACAGATCTCCAGACCTTATTCTTCCTGTCTAACTGAAACATTGCTTCCTTTCACCAATATCTCCCCATTTAGTGCCCACCTCCAAGACCGTGGTAACTATCAATCTTTCTGCTTCTATGAGTTTAATTTTTTAAACTTATTTTAGAGTACACATAAATGAGATCATGCAGTATTTGTCTTTCTTTACCTAGATTATTTCTCTTAGCTTAATATCCTGCAGATTCATCTATGTGTTCATTATTTATAATAGCCAAGATAAAGAATCAAGGTAAGTGTCCATTAATGGATAAGTAAAATATGGTATATACATAAAACAGAATACTATTCAGCCAATAAAAAAGGGGTAATCCCGCTACATTTTGAAAATGGTCACCTACTAATTTTACTTTACCATTATTGTCCAATTTAAGTTACTTGTAGAATAGCTATTATCAAAAAGACAAAAGATAATAAGTGTGGACAAGGATGTGGTTAAAAAAGAAAGAAAAGGAATCCTTACACACTGTTAGTGGGAATAGAATTAGTCCTGTCATTTCAAAACACACTATGCAATGTTTCCCCCAAAATTAAAAATAGAACTCTAATAAGATTCAGCAATTGCACTACTGGGTATATATTCAAAAGAAATAACATCAGTATGTTGAAGAGACATCTGCACTCCCATTTTATTGCAGCGTTATTCACAATAACTGAGAAAGGACATCAACCTAAGTGTCTATCAACAGACGAATGGTTAAAGAAAATGTAGCATAGATACACAATAAAATACTATTCAGCCATATAAAGAACAAAATCCTATCATTTGTGACAACATGCACGAATCTGGAGGACATTATGTTAAGTAAAACAAGCAGATGCAGAAGACAAATACTGCATGATATCACTCATAAAGTCTAAAGAAGGTAGTCTCATAGGAGTAAAGAGTAAAAAGGTGCTTACTAAGGACTGGAATGGTTGGAGTGGTGGAGAGTTGGGGAGACATTGATAAAAAGAATACAAGATTTCAGTTAGATAGGATGACTACATGAAAGAAATCGATTGTACAACATGGTGAGTATAATTAACAATATGTCATATTCTTTAAAAATGCTAAGAGGAATGTAACAAAAAAGGATACCTATGTAAAGTAATGCATATGTTAGCTAGATTTAGTCATTCCTCAATGTGTGTATATTTCAAAACATCATGTTGACCTGTACAGGGTGGATACATACGATTTTATATGTTAATTAAAATAAAATAAAATAATTAGTTTAAAGCCTGAGAAGGAGGTGCCACACAGGCTATATAACAGAAAACTTTAGCTAGGTTGGACTTTATGATAAACACAAATTATGTAATGAAAATATTTTTCTGGCTGGGTGCAGTGGCTCATGCCTATAATCCCAGCACGTTGGGAGGCCACGATGGGAAAATCATTTGAGACCAGGTGTTCACGATCAGCCTGTGCAAAATAGAACTTATCTTTACAAAAAATAAAAATAAAAAATATTAGCCAGGCTTGGTGCCACATGCTTGTAGTCTTGGCTACTCAGGAGAAAATGGTAGGAGGATCACCTGAGCCAGGAGGTCGAGGCTGAAGTAAGCCATGATCATGCCACTGCACTCCAGTCTGGGCAACAGAGCAAGACCCCCACTTCAGATATATATATATATATACACTTCTGATATGCTTATACATGGATCAGTCTGTTACTGTTGAGGACCTTATATCTGTCTCTTGTTCATCCAACAGGAAATTGTTCAATATGTACTGTATCATCATTTTAATATAAAATATGCATTTTGAGATTTACTTCCTCAGTTTTTAGTGGCACAAATTCACACACAACAAATCTGACCAAAATAAAAATACTTTAATCTGTTTTCTTTGGCATCATTTAGTTTGGACTTTCATCTTCATGTGCTTTTATGTACTTCACCTCTAGCTTCATTGTCGTGACATCAATCTGCATATTTATTCTCCCTATTTCCATTTCGCAAGTTGTGGAAATGTTTAATGTCATTGATTTCATTTTACTATTTATTTCAATGTGTGGTCATAAAAATTGAAAATGGTAATTAAACATGATAAAATTTTAAGATCTGTGATTTTAAAACGTTTGCAATGTTTTCATGACATTATTAACAAAGCATAATTAAGTACAGCTCCATGATCCTACCAGAGCTATGTAGCTATGTTGAGCTAGACTATAAGAGAAAGTTCTTTAATATGACCTGAAACTCAAGAGCAAGAGTGGCTTATGTTTTTCGGATATGTAGCCTGATTACTTTATTAATTGCTCAATTTTAGAACATCTGACTGGGCATCTGACTGGGTTGTTGTTTCTTTGGAAATTGTAGACAAACTGTAACAAAAAAGGAAAATCTGTAGCACAGCTGTTAAAGAATGGGAGGATTGGGTAGCAGTGGATAAGCAGTCCAAAACATCTGAGACCATCAGTACAATAAAGAAGTCTCTATTTCTGTAGCCTCTGATTTGCTCTATCTCACGCAGAGGGCCTAATGAAGGAAAGAAACTGCTTTCTAAATTGTGCAGAACAAATACCCTAAAAGGGAAGTGTCTGGATCTCTATTACTTTGGAGACCTAAAAGACAATGAACTTTGAAGTTAGTTCCTTCTGGTTAGTCTCTTTTACTTAGATGTAGACACATTGTGTAAATTTATTGTCATATGAATAATACATTACAGCAATAATCTATTATCATAATGTTTCTAGGTATTCATAAAGTACATTTTCTATGTCTAAAGGAAAAGCAGCAGATTATTAAACTTCTCTTTATTTCATGATCTGCCTCTTCAATTCATTCTACATTTCTCCCCCCCCAAAAATTACATTGATGTGACATTGTTATCAAAGAAGCAATTTAGAAAACTCATTGTTCATTTCTGTTTTTGCTTGCTTGTTTCACATTATGTTTTGAGCAGAGTACATCAGTTTACACAGACTATGCTTGGTAAGGGAGCTTACAATCTCCCTAGTATGGTTTTTCCTCTGAGTTTTGCAATGGATGGTTTAGAGAGAGAATGTGATTATGACTGTACTCCTAAAATAGTGAAGGAATATTCTTGTGATGTAAAAGTAGGTGAAAGGATTGCCGTCTTAACCCTCTCTTTGTCTCTCTCCCACTGATTTTATTTTTAAATTTTGGTTGTTTCTCAGTTTTACACAAAACTTGATATGCTTAATTTTGCAAACTGTGTATTTAGATTTAGTGTTTCTTTTGATTGATTCCAGGATCTGTTTCATCATATGCACCAGAATAAAAACTTAAGAATAAAACTTGTACTGCATTAACTCAGACAAAGATGAGGTGACACAGGCGCCTAAGGGTTCTTAAAACATTGATGAGGACTTAAATCAGCATTGGGTTTCAGGTAACAACTGCAATTTTGACAATGCTCATTAGCAAATTTGGTCTGACCATGCTTCTATCAGTGTACATTTTCTGCCCCCAGAGTCCACTGAGCATTTAAAGAGTATTTTACCCAACCCTGGCAAGGGAATACCTGACTGACAGTGAATGTGGGTATGAGTCTGCTCAGAGTGGCTACTGGACCTTCCTTATCAGTTCACTGAGCACTACTCATGGTCTTCTAAGGAATATGTGAAACCTTTTGGGCTGTTATCTACACCTGGTAAAAAGCATCTATAGATTAAAAGAACCTGAGAAGACAGTATTCTTACCCTTCAGAGCCAGAGCAGAAAAAAATTGTATACTCTTCAGGGAGTCTCATTCACAAGTCTGTGATTCACATATTAAGGATATTGAAATTGTGTATTGTGATTTTGCCCTCTACTAATGCTCAGTCGGTCTATAAGAATAAGAACAGATAATATTTACTGAACATTACAATATTTTGGTGACTGCAGATAGATATAAAGTCCTTTAATCCCCACAACAGAGTTTTATAATAAATGCTAATTATCATTTCCATTTTATAGATGAGAAAATTGAGGGTCTGAAGTGTTGGATAATTTGTCAGAAGATGCAGAGCTTATGTGTGAAGGGGCTGGGATTTTAATCCATGTAGCTAACCTTGGAGCCTAGAATCTTCAATAGGCTGTGCTTCTTCAGAGCTGGGGAATGGTAGCACAAATACATTTATTTCAAAATCACTGATAGTAATCTTATTGCTTAAAGCATTTAATCTAAGTTAACTCCCCCAAAGCATTGTGCAGATGTTATCCCAAATTAAAGTGATGTTTCAGGGCAACAAACACTAGAAAACTAAAATTCAACCAAGAGGTAAATTCTAGGATTCAGGGAATTATTTTGCCTCCCATGCCATTTTATTCTCAAAACTTAGTGTCCTGGCCAGTTCTGAGCACAAAAAAAAATATTTGCTGAATTGATACAAGCTGAATTGAATTAAAGTCTTAGACTTATTGTTGAGGCTTGGGCATATTTTCGGAATGTGCTCTTAAAAACTTCGCAATAAGGAATAGAGGTCAAAAAGAAAGGAAATAAAGTGTATAAGGCATGTAAGTAACTACACAAATATTATAGATACAGAATATTCCTCTTTTCTGTGTCAGTTATCCTAGAACACAGAAGTTTTCAGTTCCTACAGATAACTCTTCCCACATAATCTGGGACACAATTATATTTAATTAAAACCTGAAATCATCCCTGATAATGAGAAAGTCTTAAAAGGGCAGAGGATTTCAGTTTCTCAAGCAAATGAGACAAGATCTAAAAGACTACTATGTTGTTTCTTACGTTAGTGCAGTGATGCTGACAATAAGAGAAATAATAGAGAATTATTGTTCAAAGTTTATATATAAGAGCACATCAATACATGACAAAATACTGCAGATTGTCTATTTAGTTCATCTTTCGGAATTACAGAAGAAAACAGATATATATTATGAGAGAATTCAATATGTATATATATATGATAAAGGAATGGCAAATCTAAATGTAGTGGCTTTAGATTCCTCTATCTTTTTGAGAAAAGAAATTTTTTTGAAAAAAATAAAGCTTTCTAAGTTGTCAAATTAATTTATATAGACTAGAGATCATAGCTGTTAAATGATTACCATTCACAAAATTTTTCTCTATGTATAGTTTTAAAGTAATAACTGCTCTATTGCATTTTTATAGAATCTCTTCTGTGAATTTATTAAGAGTTAGTTGAAATCTGCTGAGTGGAGATTAAATTCAGTGAGGAAATTCAGGCACAGAGAGGTAATACAGAACCAAAGGTAAAACTAGAAAGCAAATCAAAGGACTGGGCTTAAAATTTAATGTATTTAACAGCATGATTCCTCAATCTAACTTATGAAAAAATAGTAAAAAATAAAACTAGGATGAAATAATTTTTTTTTTAAAAAGAAGCAAGGTGACAGAAATGGAATTTCCAAACATCTATATCCTGGGTCTTTATTACCCTAAGTAACAGTTAGTAATATTTGGAAATCTGCATTTCTGTACTCTTCTTCAATAATAACATTAAAGCACGAGTTTACATAATAATCAGTAGCAAGAGCTTTGTAGTATAAAATTTCTGTCATTTTTTACATTCTTCCACAATTCTAAAAATATCATTTAAGAGAAAAGATTGTTTTAAGTGTATTTGTAAGAAAGTGAGCAAACAGGCCATTGTCTTGCTCTTTGAGTTATGACCAGGCCATGTTTCCTTAAGCTTTGGCCCCCTCTCCTACTTTGGCGAGGTGAATCTCCTCTTTCTCTCACTCTCTAATTTATTTCTAAATAAACTATATTTTCTAATCTAGCTTCTATGCAATTATTTGCATCTTTCATGCAGCATCAGATGGCATACCAGACACCCCATACCCTCAGCGGTCCTGAACCAATATTCTGGAGGCCCCACTGGGGGAGTGTGACACTAACAGTCCTAGAAAAAAAACTCCTTAGAAATTGACCCTCCATATGACCCAACAATCCTCTTAATGGGAATATACTCAGAGAAGCTCAAATAATTCTACAAAAAAGATATCTTCACACACATGTTTGTAGCAGCTCTATTCACAACAGCAAAAACTTGAAACCAACCATGCTGCCCATCAGAGCTGGACTGGATAAAAAACAAAATGTGGTGCATATACACAATGGAATATTATGCATTCATAAAGAAGGACAAACATATGGACTTCGCAGCAACTTGAATGGTTTTAGAGTCGATCATACTCAATGATCTATCATAGAAACAAAGAACAGAGTACCATAAGTTCTCACTCATAAGCAGACCTTGGACAATTATCATAATACTATAAGAAAGGAATTGGCAGTAGTGGGAAACTGCCAGGGGAGTGGGGGTAGGATTGACAGTAGAAGGAAACTGCCAGGGGAGAGTGGGGCATACCTCATCAACAAGGGTACCTGCATAATGAACATTTGTATACCTAACCCTGAAATGTACCCCATGTCTTTAACAAAATAAAAAGAAATAAAAGTTCTTGAATTTAAAAATTAGAAAAATGAGCAGACAGAAGAAAGCACATTTATTTACAGATTTACATACAGTTGTTTTTATTTAGAAATGTCTTTCTACTGAAGGAACATAACTGGTGTTTAGTAGAACTGATCAAAGGAGAGTTAAATGCATCAAATCTAGCTCTCTCCTGAATAATTGTTCAGAGAGTGTGTCTTAGTGTCACCTCCTTTTGCTCCAGCCTGTGACAAGCAGTGCTCCTTCCCTGATGATAAAAATCTGTAAACTTCTGTTGAATTCATGTTTGCCCTGTGGGAGTCATGGCCTTTGATCCCCTAAAAGTTCCCTGAAAAATTCCTGACATGAAGCATATTGATAAATAAGAGAAAAGGCATACGAGTTTTATTTAGCATGTATATGCAGGGACCTTTAGAATGAAGACCCAATTTTCCAATGAATTACAGAAACTTAATACTATCTCAAGGTTACAGGAAGAATGGGGACTTGCATTCTGATAAACAGGTTATGGGAGGGGAGGAAGAGAAATTCTATTGAGTGGCATGCATAGTTGGGACAATGACTAGATGGGGAAAACAATGACTTGCAAATAGTTATCTTTGGAATCTAAATGATCTTTGGAGACAGTCATTATACCAGGGAAGACCCACAAAACACTGAATTATCTTTTTGGTGGGTGGGTCTTTTATAGTACACCTGGAATTTGTACCTCTGGATCAAATGGTCAAAGTTTTTATCTGGAAGTTTTGAGAAGGTTGCATCACGATTTGTGGAAAAAATATCCTAAGTTGTGGCAAACAGGTGACTGGTTCTTCTGCCATGACAATGCACCTGTCCACACCACACTGAGTGTTCAGCAGTTTTTGACCAAAAAACGGGATGACCCCATGCCCCACCCTCCTTATTCACCTGGTTTTTCCCTAAGTGATTTTTTTTGTTTGTTTCCTTGGAGGAAATAAGTCCTCAAAGGGAATCATTTTGCTGATGTGGAAAAGGCAAAACAAAAAACAGCAGAAGCACTAAAAGTTGACAAGTTCAAAAAGTGTCTTGAGCAGTGGAAAAAGCATCTCTATAGGTATATTGCATCAAATGGAGAGTACTTGGAAGGTGACTGAAGTTTAAACGTAAGAATAAATACACATTTTTTTTTACAAATAAATTATCTTTTGGGGGAGTCCTCTCTCATACTTAAGAAGCTTTGCTCAAATATGATCATATCTTGTTCTTGGTTTCTGCAATAGATAATGTAATAACAGGAAAAGGAAGTAGCTTCTGTGTGACTAAGTGGAGGCAGGAAGATCAGAAAGACCTTGTGACAAAAAATCACATTTAGGGGTGAATCATCATGCACCTCTTCAGCCCCCTTGGAATATGTTTAGATGAAGTAGAATTCGTGGTAAATTTTTTAAGTAAATTTTCTCAATGTTTAGAAAAGCCTTCCTTAAATTGGTAAGTTCACATTTAGTTCCTATTGGACTTCAAACATCTTACAGGTATATACCTTGAATAATATCCTCCTTTTAAGGTTTGCTTTCTCTAACTACAAAATAAATGTGGTGACATTTGTCCCTTTGAATATGTTCTAAGACTTCATTAAACACACACAAAAAGCAGAATCTTAACACTTGGGCATTTTCCTGTTATATTTCACACATTTACTTACTCCAAGAAAAATTAATCCTGAAGTGATGAATTTTTTTTAAGTGACTGAAGGCAGTATGTATGTGCATGTGATTGTGGTTACTTGTTTATTACTATGCTATATACCAGCCCTCTCCTAACAAAGTTTAATTGTACAGCTTATTTTGTCACTTTCTGTTGCAGCAGCTCCCTTGGTATGATTAAAAGGGCAGATTTCCATTTGCTGAACAGCAAATGAACAATACTTGATGAACCTGAAGTCCATCAATAGGTCATTTCTCAGTTTCCTTGTCATTTGACTAAAGACGTTGGTCTCTTCTCTGCTTCTTAGACATGAACATTGGGTTATTTTTTCAGAACTTCAGACACTCTCTTTCTTTCTTATGACTCCCAGTTTGTTATCGTTCAGATCATTCTCCCCTATAGTTTTAAAAATGTACCATGAATTTTAAATGCATCTCACATTTCTATATAAATGTGTTCCATACAAGGACAATTTGTGTTTAGAACTTATTTTTCTGAGAGTTCTTTGAGGTTCATATTCCTAATATTTTAGATGGGTGGAACCTGTCTACAAGAAGTTATGAGGAAATTAAAAAAATAAGTAGTGTGTGTGTTTTGTCTCTGTGCATATGTGTATGAAATAACTCTGAAATTAAAGCCCAATACACACATAAGGCAATCTACAAAATAGTAGATTACTTTTCTGTATGAACATTCACAGTTTGGAATTAAAATATACAAAACTTTAATGTATAATAATCATCTTTGAACTTAAGAACTGTAAAGCAATAGAAAAGTCTATTGCGATCTGTGTAAGCTTTAAAAAAAATATTTTCTTTGGTATCTTGGAAAAGCATAACATATGATTACTAAGGCATTTTTTAAAGCATTTGACAATGTTCAATAAAGCACAGAGGACATGCTTTTAAAATAAGATGCTTAATGTGTAATTCATCACAAATACAAAAGAAACCAAAAGTTTTCTTAATTCAAATCAGTTATGATAATTGTGCCCTAAATCAGTAATATTCCTAAAAGGTGGCATGCTTGAATCATGGGATATGTTTTGCACCAAACAATCTCACAGCATGCAAAAAAATAAATAAAATAGAGAAATGTTATTGAAATACTATTATGATAATTATCTTTTTATTTTCAAATTTGTGTGCCAGTTTTTAAATAGGTTATAAAAGTTATCCAAGTTTTTTTTCTCTTGATTATCCAAAGCTAAACAAAACAGTCCATCATCCATACTTCGGACTGAATAATTGAAATCTTATATTAATGATGTTTAAATTGCCCTATGGCTTTTCCAGATTTCATGTGTATCTATACCTGTATCTATCAATGTGTTTGTATACATATCTCCAAATAAAACCTCTACTTCGTTATTTCATAAAAATGAATTAGCATTGAAAATATATATTGTTAAATAAAGTTTTATGTAAGATAAATATAGCATGAGACACAGGTTAAAATGTTATAATTTGCAACAATAAAATATTTTTCTTCTGGATCTAGTAGCATCATTTGTGTAGTGGGTAGCAACATAAGATACATTAGGTCACACTAGTTTCCAACATGGGCTGTGGTTGTATACCACATTTCTTTTTCTTGCAGTATAATAATAATTGCTTACATATATTTGTGTGTGCAATTTAACAACATAGAAGCAATAAGTACCAATGATTAGGAGGACATCTACATATTCTCCCTTTTTGATCACTTGATTTGTAAGTTTCCAGTGGAATGTAGTCCAAAAGTTAATTTGCTTGCAAATTAATGTTCATTTCCTAGTAGAATCAACAGACATAATATTGGGTAAGATTTCATATTAACTTCCTGAATTTACTTAAATCTTAATGCAAATAAAATACAGTTGAATTTTTTTAAATGTAAAAATATACACTGTTGCATACTAGCTATTAATCACTAGTTACTAGAAAATCAACTAGGATGCTAGTGAACTAACCAACTGTTTTTCAAAAATGATTGTGAATGCATGTATCCAACCAAAATATTTTGGCTTGTTGACTGTATTTGTCTTAAATAAAATGAGAATTAAAGTAGAAGTGGTAGGACATGGTGGACAAATGTTTCTGTAGACGAAAAAAGAGAAGACTTGGGGGAGATTAAGATTTAATGCTTGGGCATCCTACGGCTCTGAAGGCTTAGGACAGGTAGTCAAAGCTCAAATCTGGTACAAGGGCTGTGAGTCAGTGGGGAATTAAAGGAGATGTCAGGAACCAAGTATAAGTAATGTGGGAGAAAGAGAATAAAACAGATTTCCCATATGACATGTCATGGGAAAGAATCAGGTACCCTGGGGGAATGTCTTCCCAGATGTGGAGCTGAGAGTTTTAATCAGTGGTGACTACTGGCTACATAGCAGCTGCTCTGTAAGCTCAATCACAAGAGAAAGGACATCCTAGTTATTTTCCTGTTCACCTTCTTCAACATAGCCCAGAGCCAAACCTCAAACCTCAAATCCATAAATTATACAGGTGGATTCTAGTTGTTCTGGTATGAATTGTTAAACATTTTATAAATAAATGATATTAATTGTTGGTTTTATATATATATATAAAAAACAGTGGACATATGTTAGAATATTGTGGGAGTATGAAAGAAGAGAGTTAAGTCAAATGGAATATAAAAAACTTCCAGACGGCAACAATGTTTTAGCTGAAATTTGAAGGAAAAAACCCTGTTAATGACACTACAGCTGTTGTGTGCTGAGGTATTAATGGACCCTTGCAATGACTTGGGTGACAAATAGTATAGAACTAATCTGTATCAGAAAGGATAAAGAGAGTGATAAGGACTCAAGAGGTAATTAAAAATATGGACACAACGTGGTTAAGAGGAGCTTAGAATGAGGATTTGACATAGCTCTAGTACAACTGTGTTTTTGACGTTCCCTTTTAATGATACAGGGAATACTGGGGGAGTAGTATATTTGAGGAGAAAGACAGAAATTTTGTTTAGACATAGCAAATTTGAGGAAGTCACATATTATCTATGAAGAACATGTAACATGATGTTGCAAATGCGTACTTATAATTCATACCTGGTTAGAATTGCAGATTTTGAACTGTCTAGTCTATAGATAGCACTGAGCATGGAGACTTCCATTGTTTTTTCTGTGTAGTTGAAAGAGGTCTTCCCTACCCTCCCATATGCTCCATCTTTAGCTTCTAAGTTTTCTCCAGTTGTTCAATCCAAGAACTTGAAGTCATGCTTGACTTCTGTTTTCCTCTTGCCTACATTTAATTGGTAAGAAAATCCTGTTGACTCTACCTAAAAGTATATCCAGTGTTCAAACACTTCTCACTGCATCCACTTCCTCACTCCTCTCCAAACCATTATCACTTCACACATAGATTATTGCAATGCTTTCTCATTGGTTCACCAGTTTCTATGCTTTCCCAAGAATGACTATCTTCAACATCGCAACCAGAGTGATCCTTTAAGTAAAAGTCAAAGTATATCACTTTGCTACTCAAAACCCTGAAATGCTGTCCATTTCACAAGCCAAAGTGCTCAAAATGACTTGCATAAACTGCCTCTTGAAATTACCCTTGCTTTCATCAGCTATTATTCTCCTTCTTGCTCACTCAGTTCCAGTCACACTGGCTTTTCTTCCAGGCTCTTGAACATGCCTGCCAGGTTTGAGTCACCAGACCTTTGCACTGGCCGTTTTATCTCCCGGAAATCTTCATGTTAGCACTTTCACCACTTTCTACTATCTGCCCAAATATCACCTTTTCAATAAGACCTATACTATTTAAAAACATAACCAAGTATTTCTCTCTCCTCTACATTTTCTTTACCCTTATATAATTCTAGCTTACATTTTTTTTAGTTATCTCTACCATTAGAATGTAAGCCACATGTTAAAAATATTTATATGCTTAATATTTTTATTTTTAATGATATATATCATATATATTGAGTATCTAAAATAGTACCTGGAGCTGGAAGATGGCGGCAGGGCAGGAGGCGGCCGGGGCCGGCAGCGCCGTGGTGGCGGCCGGGGCAGGTGACCAGCAATGGCAGCATAGGGAGGGACCCGCCGGCGGAGACCCAGCCCCAGAACCCACCACAGCAGCCAGCTCCCAACGCCTGGCAGGTCATCAGAGGCGTGCTGTTCGGGATCTTCATCATCTGGGCCATCAGCAGCTGGTTCCACCGAGGGCCGGCCCCTCAGGACCAGACGGGCCCCGGAGGAGCCCCGCGCGGCGCCAGCCGCAACCTGTTCCCCAAAGACACTTTAATGAACCTACACGTGTACATCTCAGAGCACGAGCACTTTACAGACTTCAAGGCCACGTCTGCGCTCTTCTGGGAGCAGCACGACCTCGTGTATGGCGACTGGAGAGCGGCGACAACTTTGCCGGGCTCGACATCCCCCAGAGCGTCCAGCAGAACGGCTCCATCTACATCCCCGTTTATTTCGCCAAGAGTGGTTTCCACCCCGACCCTCGAAGGAAGGCCCTGTACCGCCGGCTCGCCACGGTCCACATGTCCCGGATGATCAACAAATACAAGCGCTGGCGATTTCAGAAAATCAAGAACCTGCTGACCCGGAAGCTGATAGCGGACAGAAGCTGACCCGGAAATGATCAGGAGGGCCGAGGACTACGGGCCTGTGGAGGTGATCTCGCACTGGCACCCCAACATCACCATCAACGTCGTGGATGACCACACGCCGTGGGTGAAGGGCAGTGTGCCCCCTCCCCTAGACCAGTACGCGAAGTTCGACGCTGTGAGCGGTGACTCCTACCCCATCATCTACGTCAACGACTACTGGAACCTGCAGAAGGACTACTACCCCATCAGTGAGAGTCTGGCCAGCCTGCCACTCCGCATCTCCTTCTGCCCACTCTCACTGTGGCGCTGGCAGCTCTATGCTGCCCAGAGCACCAAATCGCCCTGGAATTTCCTGGGCGACGAACTGCACGGACAGTCAGACGAGGAGCAGGACTCCGTGGAGGTGGCCCTCCTGGAGATCAACCCCTACCTGCTGGCACTCACCATCATCGTGTCCATCATCCACGGTGTCTTTGAGCTCCTGGCCTTCAAGAACGACATCCAGTTCTGGAACAGCCGGCAGTCGCTGGAGGGCCTGTCCGTGCGCTCCGTCTTCTTTGGGGTCTTCCAGTCTTTTGTGGTTCTACTCTACATTCTGGACAACGAGACCAGCTTCGTGGTCCAGGTCAGCGTCTTCATCGGGGTCCTCATCGACCTCTGGAAGATCACCAAGGTCATGGTTGTCCAGCTGGACCGGGAGCACAGGGTGGCAGGAGTCCTTCCCCGCCCAACCTTCAAGGACAAGTCCACGTATATTGAGTCTTCCACCAAAGTATACGACGATATGGCGTTCGGGTACCTGTCCTGGATCCTCTTCCCCCTCCTGGGCTGCTACGCGGTCTACAGCCTCCTGTACCTGGAGCACAAGGGCTGGTACTCCTGGGAGCTCAGCAAGCTCTACGGCTTCCTGCTGACCTTCGGCTTCATCACCATGACACCCCAGCTCTTCATCAACTACAAGCTGAAGTCCGTGGCGCACCTGCCCTGGAGCATGCTCACTTGCAAGGCCCTCAACGCTTTCATAGACGACCTCTTCGCCTTTGTCATCAAGATGCCCGTCATGTACCGGATCGGCTGCCTGCGAGATGATGTGGTCTTCTTCATCTACCTCTACCAACAGCGACCCCACGCGGGTGAACGAGTTCCGCATGAGCGGAGAGGACCCGACCACAGCCGCCCCCGTGGCCAAGGCTCCCACGGCAGCAGGGGTCCTCACGCCTGTGACCACCACCACAGCCACCGCCGCCAGGGAGGAGGCTCCGGCGTCCCTGTCTGCCAATCCCACCGAGGGGACCACCTCTGTCAGCAAGCCCAGGAAGCCCCTCCAAAGCCAGCAGATGACAAGAAAAAGGATTAGCCGCGATCGGTCCCCCAGTCCACCCTGGCTCCTGGCCACCGCCGCCCCTGCCTCCCGGGCCCCTCGCCTCCCCTCCCTGTTGCCCTTTCCCTGGACAGATCAGGCCGGGCGACAGGAGGCCTCCCTTGGGCCAGGGCCCAGCGTGGGGTGTGGGGCCAGGGCAGGCCAGGGCTTGTTGTTCGTGGAGGCGCTGTCTGTCCGTCTGTCCCTGTTTCCAGCCATCTCGCCGTGCTAGCCCAGCACCGTTGGGAATCATGGTGAAGCATGGTCCCGACCAGCTCCCTCCTCCCAGACCGCCACCCTTTAACACAGTCTGGATTTAATAAATTAATATGGGTGGTTAACTTAAACTCAAAAATAAAATAGTAGCTGATACATAATAAGTTTTGTTAAACATGTTTTCCAGCTTTTCTGAGGTATAATCGACAAATACAAAATGTATATTTTTAAGGCATAACATGATGATTGGATAAACATATACATTATAAAATTATTACCACAGTCAAGCTAACACGTTATCTCACATAGCTGTCATGTTTTTTTGTGAAAACACTTAAGATCTCCTCTGGAAACCATGCTTCTACTCTCTGTTCTGGTGAGGTTTTTTTGTTTTTTTTTTTTTAGATTCCACATATGAGTGAGATCATACAGTATTAGATGTGCCTGATTAATTTCATCTAGCATAATGTCCTCCGTGTTCATTCACATTGTCACAAATGGCAGAATTCCATCTCTTTCATGGATGAACAATATTTCATTGTGTGTGTGTGTGCATGTATACATATATATCACAGTTGCTTTATCTATCCATTTATCGATGGACACCCATGTTGTTTCCGTGTCTTGGCTATTGGGAAGAATATGGCAACGAACATGGGAGTGCAGATATTGCTTCAAGACACTGATTTTATTTCCTTTGGGTATATGCCCAGAAGTAGGATTGCTTGATAGTATGGTAGTTCTATTTTTAATGTTTTGAGAAACTTCCATAGGTTACATGATCACTCTCTACCAATTTACATCCCAAACACACTCTTGCCGACATTTATTTATCATTTATCTTTCTGATGATTGTTAAATATTTGTTCTATTAAAAATGGATGTTGAATGTCATTAATATTTTTAAATATAGTCTTCATGGAGTCATTTTAATGTAGAAAATAATCAAAAAATAGGAAATATTAATGTTAGAAAAATTGAAGAAGAATATGTATAGCTTTACTTAAATATGAACTGATTATTTTCAGAGTTTTGTAAACAATTAAAAATAATGGACCAGAGACAATGTGTGAAGAAATTAATAATTATTCATTGGTATAGATACTCACTTCTTGGTAAGGGAATGGTTTTCTGTTTTTTATTACATTCTGCTATATTGAGTAAAGTTTTCCATTACAAATTTTCTTGATTGTCAATGGGCAAGTTCCAATTCTTTTTATCTTTATAACCTCACTAGACAAACAATAACTAAAATTTTTATAAATGTATATTTGGAACAAGCAATATTTGATAGTATAGTTGGGTAATTATTACCTCTGTTAGTTTTCTAAATTTAATTTTCTGTCTTTTATTGAGCCTGTTTCCTTGATATTAATGTTTTAGAAGCACTGAAAGAGGAGAATTCCAAAATGATTTGCACATAACAAGTAAACATACAAGCAGGTAAGGGACAACACAATATTTTAAATAGCTGAGCAATTTTCTATTTATCATTTTAAGAAATCTGATTCTAACTATAATTATTATTGGTTCAACATTTGTTTTCATTAACTCAAATAATATTTACTCAGAGATAAAGGACAAGTGTTCTAATTATTTGGTATCAAAAATATAAATTGCCCTGCTTCCTTTTCTCATCATGTGCAATTACCAGTTAGAGAATTTGCATTGGTCAAAATACCTATTAGCAAATAATAAAAAATAAGGTTTTCTTAAATGCTATAGAAATAATATCATAAAAACTGTGTATAAATGTAATACACCATTTTAATATGTTGAATTGTCATATTTTTTAAATGATGGATTAATATCAATAGTGCTGCATAAACAAACTGAAATTAATTAAAATTACAGTTACTTTGAACACTGATTTTATTTTTCTATCATTAATTATGCTAAAATGACAAACTGGCTTTGTGTCTTTATTTTTTCTACAAATTAAAAAAATTGTTTGAATTTCAGTGGACTTTTTGGGACTTCTTTGTTTGCTTTTGACTTGTGCTTTAAAATATAGTACTTTGGAAATTTCTTCTTTTTGTTAGTCTAGGTTATTTTTTGCTTGTTGACTTTTACCTGTCACCTTTGTATTTCTTACAATTTGTTTCTGAAAATGTTTCTTTCTTTTGTTTAAACAAACAGCTCTAAACTGGAAAGTTTTTCCTCCCAATAAACATCTGGCAATATTTGCAGATTTTTGTTGCTACAACTGGGGGTAGTGAAAGGCTAGAGGCATTGAATGGGTAGAGAGGGGCCACGGATACTGCTAAGTATCCCACAGTGTTTAGGACAGCCCCCCACAGAACAGAATTGTCCAGCCCAACATGTCAATAGTGCCAAAAAGTTGAGAAATTCTTATTTCAACATACACTGCACAAACATTCTAGTAGTGTAGATTTCTCTATCTTTCCAAAAGTTTTTATTTAATCCATTCTCTTTTTGGACAACACAGTTCCTCAATTTTCTTTTTCTTGTTTTTATATATTTTAAATCAACAATTCTGATTATGATTTGATTAAGGGGGATTGCCTTTGAAACTTTCCAATTACAACCATTCTAGATCTTTAATAATTAATTAAGTTCTGATCATTATGTATTTTCATTTCTCTGTGGATAATTGCAGTTAATGAACAATTATGTGTTAACACTTGTTAAAAACAGGTAGGCTCTTTTAGAATTTTCCATTTAAAAACTCTTCCTTAGCCAGGCTGGGTGGCTCAGCCTGTAATCCAGTGCCTTTGGGAGGCTGAGGTGAGTGGATTGCCTGAGCCTGCAGGTTCAAGACCCACCTGGGCACCTTGGTGAGACCTCTCTCTACAATAAATCAAAAATTAGCCAGGTGTGGTAGTGCGCTCCTGTAGTTCCAGCTACTTGGAAGGCTGAGGCGGAAGGATCGCCGGAGCCCAGCAGGTCGAGGCTGCGGTGGCCGGGAGCGGCCACTGCACCCCAGTCTGGGTGACAGAGTGAGACTCCAACTCAAAAAAACCAAACAAACAAAAAAAACGCTTCCTTAGTGTTTTCTAATGCATACTTTTGGAGCACCAACTAGACGTGGAAGATGTTCAAGCAAGGGAAGATCATGGTCTGACAGGTCTGGTAAATGACTTGATGGTCCCAAGAAGCTCTATGACACTTATCAATGGCCCTGGGAAGTCCTGAAGTACTGAAACTTGTGTAATTCAGTTTTCTTCAGGTGGTTTCTTAAATATTAATAACAATGTTTCATTTTGGTTTGCTTTTTTTTGGTCCCGTAAAATTCCTATTAACATTAATATTTGGAACATTGTTATAATCGCATCTTCTTTCAAAAGATTCCAAGTTTTAAAATCTACTCACTAGAGCAAGTAGAAGCACATTTGTTCTAAAAATTAAAAAAATTAACTTTTTGCTGTCTTAAAATTAAGTACAAATAACTTTGTATTTAGTTTTAATTTTTCTAGGTCCCTTTAAGCCTTTTTTATTTAGTCATATATTATTAGAGTGAGTTTATATTTTACTTAATCACATATTAAGGATTAAAGAACACATTTGAAGTTTACAATAGCATGCACATGGATATGTATATGAAATAGCATGCACATGTATATATATATGAATACTATTTTAGTTTTAGGTTTTTTTGAGTTGGAGTCTCACTCTGTCGCCCAGACTGGAGTGCAGTGGCCACTCCTGGCCACCGCAGCCTTGACCTGCTGGGCTCCGGCGATCCTTCCGCCTCAGCCTTCCAGGTAGCTGGAACTGCAGGTGCGTGCTACAACACTCGGCTAATTTTTTTGTTTATTGTAGAGATGAGGTCTCGCCAAGTTGCCCAGGTGGGTCTCGAACCCAGGGGCTCAGGCAATCCACTCACCTCGTCCTCCCAAGGAGCGGGATTACAGGCTGAGCCACCGAGCCCGGGTGCTATTTTAGTTTTTTTAAATGTTTTATATAAATGAATTTTTTCCATTAATTTCCTATAAACATTGACATTTTGAAAAAAAAAAAGCTAATGCAATTCTATTCGCTTTCTCAAAACATCCTGCTCCCAACACACATATTTGTATCTTGGATATCTTTATAGCTTGATAAATATGCATGCATATTTTAGAATAAAGGTTAAATTCAAGTCTGTGATGCCATAGGTTTTCTGACCTCTGACAAATTTAATTTCTCCTTTAAAGTTTCCAGCACTTATGTAGTTGTATGGTTTATTTTTTAATAGTGGGTTATAGTGTTTCTTTCTTTTACTAAACAGTAAGTTCCATGAGAACTAGGACTCTTTGACTTGCTCAGTACAATACAATATATCCTATACAGATTTTAAAAGGTTGTCTGCATACAAATATGCTCAATATAAGTTAGTTAAAAACTGAAGATATGACTCTTGACTTCTAAGAACACATAATCTATAAGTAAATAAAAACGTGCCCCCAAAGTAGCTAATTACCAGTGCATAGCTCTGAAGGACTGAATGTCCAATTCAGGAATATCCATAATAAGAAATGTAAGATTCTCCATAAACTCCACTTCTTTAGGTTCAGTAACTTGATTCTTATCAAAAAATGTATTTATTGCTGTAAGGAAATTGCCAGAGGAGAGAATAATCAGTAAATTATGTATTTTCCTAGATAAGGAATACACTATTATATAGGGGCCTCTGGTTTTTCCATTAATTGCTAAAATTTTGTCATAGGGTTATAAATTCAGAATGACATGGATTATACATTTCACAGATGTATTAATTCATTTATTCCTTATTCATTAAACATCCATTTATTGTATTTTACGTACCAAGCTCTTGGCTGAAACCAGTTGTTTGGGGTTGGGAAGTATTTAGATTGTTAAGGAAGAAGTGAATAGATAGTCTGATCAGTAGCAGTAATGTTAATGGACGCCCAGAGACAGGAATCACTTCAGTGAATAGGAAATGTAAATTAATCTGAATCAATAAGAAGACTAATATTGTGATTCACTAAAACATAAATTTGAAAATGTATAGTTGAAATAGTGATCGAGGCATGTGGATACCAGGCAACAAGTCTAGGTGGTAGTTTTGAAGCCACTATGAGATATTATTTGAGGAACTGAGGGACAAATGTTCTGTGTTAAAGTTTCTGGATATGTCTAATAAATCCTTTAACAAGGCCATATTGTGAGAAAATGGATGAGATGAGGTTATCCAGTAGGGGATAAAATTAATGATCCATCCCAATATGATAGGCAGAAATATATTATATCAACCTGATATTAAAAAGTATGATCTTTGTAGTTTTCACTTACGATTATGTAATTACCATTTATTTAAAATTTCTGCCAAAAAAAACTCTTAGTTATTATGAATGACTGAAAAATATTAAGAAAACTTCAGAGAACATCGGGATAAAGTTCAGGTTTTTGTTTTTATTTTGTTTTGCTTTTTGTCAAGGTTTAATCTTACTCTGTCCCCCAGGCCTGGAGTACAGTGGCACGATCACAGCAACCACAGCCTTGACCTACTGGTCTCAGGCGATCCTTCTTCCTCAGCCTTCCTAGTAGCGAGACTACAGGCACCTGCCACCATGCCTGGCTAATTGTTTGACTTATTGGAGAGATGAAGTCTCCCCACACTGCCCATACTGGTCTGGAACCCCTGGGCTTAGGCAATCCTCTCACCTCGGAATTTCAAAGTGCTGGGATTATAGGCGTGAGCCAATGTGACTTGCAATATTAGATATTTATGAATGTTTATATTCTTAGTCTTGATGTGTTTTTTCTTTTTCAAATATATAACCTTCATTTAGCTCTGTTTGAATTTCTCTCTAGATTATTGCAACTCTTTTCTTTTTTCTATTTCTCTCCTTCTCTCTCTTTTTCCTTCATTCCATTCTTCCCATTCTCTCTGCCTCTCATTCTTTCTCTCTTCCTCTTCTATCATCGCAGCACTGGCAGTAAAACTATTATAGGATTACAGATGTTAAATATTTAGCAACATTGGCTTATGTCTCTAGTGGGAGCTCTGGAAATTGTATAGAAAAGCTAAAAGGGACTCACAGTTCTTCTAGTGCAATTTCTCACTTTCGACATCTACAGCTACTGCTACCCTAGGGGAGGTTTACATATAGTGGGTATGAAAATACGTGCTTTGGAAAAACATATGTAAACTGCTTCCTTCACATGTCAGAATAAAACAAAGTACTAGTTAAGAATTATTTATGAATTCTATATAATATTCCATAAGTATAACATATAGGGAGAGAATAATTATAAGTCTGCTTTCATGCTTCAAAGTGTTAAAAACTCATGTGTTTGATAATCGGGACAAAACAGAGTTTACACTTTTCTTCTCTGTGTATGGATCATATTGCCTATGAGTTCCTTTAGAAAAATAACAAGATAATTAACTTAAGGACTGGTGGTATAAAGAAGATGGATGAAAGGAAGAAAAATACTTTTGCTTCAGAATATAAGGGTACTTACTATAGGAAATAGCTGTCATTTTTTATTGAATGCAAATTGACAAAGAATTTAGCTATCCTTTGGAAAGCTATGAGAAAAGGAGTTTAAGCTTATCATAAACAGGATGAAAATCAATGTATTCAATTTCCTGCAAATCAGTAGAAATTCTCCATAAAGCTGAATTTTATATCAGTGTATTTGTGACTCATCTCATCATTGAGATATTTGGGATATCTACTATGTACCAAGCACTGTTTTAGCTGCTGGAGATTCAGATAGAAACGATACAGATAAATCCCTCGCCTCCATAAAGCCAACATTCTGATGTGACTGCTTTGTTAGGTAATTCATAAACAAGTTTACCATTGTGTGTACTATGTTAAGTAAATTAGACTTAAAACATTTAGACAGACTATACTTTGGTATTCTGACAACTTATTACAAAAAATGCCAATTAAAAGAAGGTTTTGTCTCTCCAGCTATAGCTACAAGTGGCCTCATGCCTTCAGAAATGGTCAGGAAAGACGGGGAACCAGAAGGCAGCTGGCACAGAATGGACTTCTGGATAGAGATGTATTTAATCTCTGTTTGCCTCAGAGAGCATTAGAAATCCATTCTGCTCCCTGTCCTTGCCGTGAATTCTGCTGCCTTTCACTCCAGCCTCTTCGGCTCAACATGCATCACTCTTTGTTTGCACTCTGCAGTCCTTTATGCTGCTTATTCAGGGGTTGTAAATTTTGAATGACTTCAATGTCTACAGCATTTCCAGAATCGTACATCTGGACAGTATCTAAGGGCAGCAGGGCCTCCCGAAGAGCCTGTTTTGCTTGACTAAGTTATTTTGCTATATTGATTTACTATAAGAAATTCTGGGAGAACAATTTCTTCATAGTTTTTAAAAATCTTAGGTATCAACAAGGGCTCTGTATCCCAGGCAAGAGACTCAATATGAAAAAAATAAATGTTGTCAAATTGTTCAAACACACAAATCTCTACAGACTGGCATTTCCTTAGAATTGGTTCCAATACTCTCATGCAATTTTTGTACTTGGATGTTCAACTCATTTGCTCTTATAACCGACAAAATAACAGTAAAAGCTAAACAGAGCAGCTGTTATGCTATTACATCTAATGCCTCAGATTCTTAGTATCATTCTAGTTTTGTTGGTACAGAATTTCCCTTTACATGTCAAAACTAAGGCATGAAAACAAGCTTATTCATCAAAAGGTTGACTTGCCAGTGTCTCCCAATACAAATACAATTTGAGCCATTCTATCTGTAACACACAAATAAGCATTTATATGTAAGAAAGCCATTGACTGGTCACTCTTTAAATTACAATATTAGGTGCATCTCATGTTATTTCTTTCCCATTTATTTTATTTATTTCTACCTCCACACATGGAAAGTTCTTATTGTTTCTATCATTTCATCAATTTCAGAAGCCTCCAATTTTAGAACTAAAAGAAACATATTGTAAAGTTTTAAAGAACAACAAAGTTGAATCTTTCCATTTCACTTATGAGAATGGCCTTCTTTTCTTTGAATGTAATGCAGTACCATTGACTGTCTGTAGGTTGCTTGTATTTTATCTTATTTCATAAGCTACCTGTAACATATTTCTTTACATGTCTGTATTTTCTGTCAATAATATTTAGAAATATAATTTCATCACAGCCTTTGTAAACTTTGATGCCTCACGTTTATGAAACATGCCAAGGAAAGTAAAGTATCTTGTAGTTTGCTATTTTCCCATTAGGTAATACTTCAAACAATACAAAATATGAGTTTGGGGCATATTTGATTAGTAATTTAAGCATCCTTGGCCAGGCGTGGTGTCTCACGCCTGTAATCCTAGCACTTTGGAAGGCTGAGATAGGAGGATCTCTTGAGCCCAGGAGTTCGATATCAGCCTAAACAACATAGCTAGATCTTGTCTCTACAAAAAAATTTTTAAAATTAGCCAGGTGTGGTGGTGTGTTGCATGTAGTCCCAGCTCCTATGGAGGCTGAGTCAGGAGGATCACCTGAGATCAGGAGTTTGAGGTTGCAGTGATCCATGATCATGTAGTGCAGCAGTGCCACTGCATTATAGCCTGGGTGACAATGTGAGACCATAACTTTAAAAAAAAAGAAAGAAAGAATCCTTATTACCTGTGGAAGTACACATCTTCCATCTAGTGTCCAGTGTGCGATTTTACGTGATTCACATCTTTAAATTTTTAATGCTAGTTTTTTTAATCTTCAGATGCCAGACTTTAAACTGAAAGAATGCATATCCACTAAGTTATTTCTGAATATATTAAATATTTTATTTGAAGCTGGATAGTTTATCTATAGGTAGAAGGCTAAGAAACAAACAAGAAAAATAATTCTTTCAGGTCAGTTCTGCTTATGGTCCTAAGGACTAAGGCTGGACAAAGGCCTGAGATAATTTGACCAGTTTCCTGAGGGTAAACAGAGTTGGGACTAAGGCCACCAAGCAGCTCTGTTACTCAGTTTGATTTGAGGGTATTCTTGTCTCCCAAATACTGATTGTAAATTAACAAAAGAATCAGCAGTTAAAGATAACTGAGACTTTTTCAAAATGTAAATATTCTGGGCTGAAATAAAGCAGGTGACATGATCTATTTACATTTTAAATTAGTTTAATTAGTCAACTTCTCTCTGATCACCTAGCTGACATAGGTTGTATTGGAGAAATAGAAGTTTTGAGAAAGATAGAGATGAGGAGGTTAAAAGAAGATATAAATGATTTGGGGCAATAAAAACTATAATTAAAAGAAAGTGTTTGAGATGGGGTCAGGGCTGTTCTAGACAGGGGATCATAGTGGAGGACTTTGTATTATCAGTAACTTGGGGCATAGATAATAAATAAAAATAGAACCCTAAGATATCATTGGGAGAGGGGGGATGCAATTGACCCTAAAATAATTGTGAAAATTCAAGTCTATCTGACATTTTTCAATATTAAAAAAGTAGCCTCAACAGTCTGAAAAAAATTTTCAGCATTTAGTTCACTAAAAGAAGCAATGTTCCGAAGTAATTGATATGCCTATCTTATAGAGTTTTCTATGAATTTTAGGCTTACACATATTTACTGGAAATATATGAACACATACAATAGCATTTATTTAGAGAATTACTAAATATTAGAAGCCTGAAGAAACCCGAAGATTCCTAAAGTCCAACCTTTTCATTTTGAAAGCGAGGTAAACAAATCCCCAAAGAGGAAGTGAATTTGCCAGGTTACATAGCCCATCTCCACACAGAATTTTATAGTGTTAAGTGACATTTTCAAAATTGAGGAATAATTGCTTCAAATCTTTTTAAAATTAATTATTATGGGATATAGCTGAGGGACTAAAATAAAAAATATATATCAAAAGATAATCTATTATTTTGGTATAAATGTTTTAAAAACAAAAAATAAAGATAGCTCTTATAGCAACAGCATATCGGTTGTTATCCAATTTTCTTTACAACAATATGAAATGCCATTTAGTGTAAAGCAACAGCACTTTTTGTGTGGTGGGTAGGTGTGGTGCGGTGTATATGTGTGTGTTTGTGTTACACTTTCTCCCCCACTTCCCAGTCATTCACAGTTAGACAGGATTTTACTCAAACATGGTAATAGTGATTGCCAAAGCACTAAACTCTGCTTGTCGGATGTCTTGGCACAAAGAATAAGTAACAGGAAAAACACCCTCAGGAAAAGTTTAGTGACTTTGTATAGCTTTTTCTCTTTAATAATTACAACAGTGTTAATTCACAGCCTCTCTGACTAGACACTTAGGTTTTAAGTAGCCTAGCAATTACAAATTATGCCTTTAGCTACTAGTAAGTCCTTCTGAATATTTATCAGATGTTCCTGCCATTTCCTCCTTTCATTTTTTTCTTGTTTCTGTTTTTTTCTTTTTCTGCCTTTCCTTTTTTTTTCTTCCTCTCTCCTTTATTTCTCTTCCTTTCTACCTTTTTTCTCTGTTTTTCATTTATATTTAACGTTCTTAAACTTCAAGGTAAAATGTATGAGGGCTTATTATATTCATTCCCTATCAAAATAGATTTGCTTTATAGATATGTTTCATTTATAGGGTTCAGAAATTACCTATTGGCTACAACATTCACTATCTGGGAATGGGCCACCTGTGACCTAATCTCGACCACTGCACAATATGTCCATGGAACAAACATACGTGTGTAGCCCCTGAATCGAAAATGAAAATAGGAAAAAAAAAAATTAACAAATTTTTAAATTCCCAGTATCAATGAGTGATCACTTTATTGCATTATTCCTCTTTTTAACCTAGTATATTGAAATGTATATATTCCACATATAGCTGCTGGAGAGCTCTTCCCAGTTTTATTCTTCGTCAGCCAGCAGACTCTGTTGCCTTAGGCACTGGGGTAGGGAATAATAATAGCTATAGCTTCCCTTTATTTCTTACTCTAACTACTAAATTATTTAGGTTGGATTTGCCATAATGTAATATTTACCACAGTCCTTTGAAGTTGTATATCACTGTCTCTATGTATCAAAATAAAATAAAATAAAAAATTTTAGAGAAGTCCAAGTATACTACCAAGAAGATAATTAGACTCTGGACTTTTTCTCTTGTCTAGATATCCAACTAAAAAACTTGGTGAGTCACACTTGACAAAGACTCATCAAATAAGTTTTTATTAACCTTATATGCTGAAGTTTGTTTTCCAACCTGACGCTGGCATAACATCACACAACAAATAAAGAAGGAAATCAAGGTGTTTTATGACCTAGCAGAGCTGTTTCTTGGGGACTCTCAGACTCCGGGCTACTCTTAAGTAAGGCACACCTATTTCCTCTGAAGCCTGCCACCTCTGACACTTCATCTGCCTTTCAAGAAACTTGAGTTCTTCCTACCCCTTATTTTGACAGGATATCTCCTCTACTGATTTCTAAATTCCTTAGATAGAAACTGCAAATCATGTGTCAGAAAATCTTTAAATCCACCTATAGTCTACTGGCCCATGCTGCTTGGAGATGTCCCTCCTTACTGGGCTGAACCAACTTAAATCATACACACACACGCACACACACACACACACACACACACACACTCACATTGTAGATATATCATATGTACATTACATATATAGATATAGATAGAGAGAGAGAGAGAGGGAGAAGGAGAGAGAGAGAGGGAGAGAAACTTCTGTCTCCCTAAAATGTCTATAACCAAAATTGCAATTGAACCCAGGACACATGCTTTCAAAATCTCTTGGGCCTTGATACTCACATTTGGCTCAGAATAAACCTCTTTAAGCACATTTAGCTGAACTTAGAATTTTTGCATTATCAAAGGTCAATAACCACAAGTAGAATTGCTGTGATTCAAACCAGCTTATCTGAAGTTTAAGCTTACATCTGTGTGGTGTGCTCTTTGGAAGACGTTTGAGCATAAGAGCAGGAGGAAGAATTACACAAGTTCTGCATTCTCTTCCTTCCACTCTGATTCTTCTCTATGTTGCCTAATTCCACTTTTCCAAGACTTAGTCTATGAATTTCTAAGAACAATTCTGCACTTTTTGTTGTGAGTAGAAACTTTTTATGACTTCCACTTTGAATCTGAATGAATAAGAGTGGGGAACCCAAAAAAATCAGAATTATGTTTTGGAGCATGGGCCCTCTTGTAGTACACTTGGAATTTTTTCCTCCAGATCAAGCAGTTAACCCACATTTTTATCTGGAAGTTTTGAAATTGGGTCACAACTTGCAGAAGAAACGACCCAAGTTGTGGCAAACAGATGACTGGTTCTTCCACAATAGCAATGCATCTTCCCACACTGCGCCAAACGTTTAGCAGTTTTTGACCAAAACTGGCATTATCCCCATGCCCCACCCTCCCTATTCCCCCTTTCTTGCCCCTAGTGACTATTTTTTTCCTGTTGATAAAATTCCTTAAAGGGAAATGTCTTGTCAATGTGGTAGAGGTAAGACAAATAATGGTAAAAGCCCTAAAAAGCATCAACATCGACAAGTTCAAAGCATCAGAATTGGTGAGTTCAAACACTGTTTTGAGCAGTGGAACAAACATCTCCATAGGTGACTGGAATTTAAACATGTAAGAATAAATACATATTTTTAATAAATAAATTCCAGATTTTTTTAGGTCCTCCTTTGTATGCTTCTTTAAAATGTACATCATCAAGTTCTCTTAAGCACTGTTTGGAAACAACATGATGAATATACCCAGGTTCACCTACATAGCCACAATGTGCATGATCTACTTTTTAAATTTTAGCATTAATGATTCCAAAATAAATAGAACAAGGGAATTACAAGTTAGGACACTTGGGTTTTTCAGCTCTGCCACTAAGCGTTTCTGTTATTTGGGACAAATAACTTTTTATTTTTATTTTTGTTTTTGAGTTGGAGTCTCACTCCGTCGCCCAGGCTGGAGTGCAGTGGCATGCTCACAGCCACCCCAGCGTCGACCTGTTGAGCTCCAGTCATCCATCCACCTCAGCCTTCCAAGTAGCTGGAACTACAGGCACGCACTACCACGCCCGGCTAATGTTTGATTTATTGTAGAGAGGAGCTCTTGCCAAGTTTCCCTGGCTGTTCTCGATCCCGCAGGCTCAGGCAATCCACTAGCCTCAGTCTCCAAAATGTTGGGATTACAGGTTTAGCCACCGAAGCTGGCCTGGGACTAATATCTTAATATTTATTGGCTTCAGTTTTCTTATCAGAAATTGAAAAAAAAAAAAGGACCAGATGGTGTTTAGGGCAACATGCAACACTGAATTTTTATCATTATTTCTAATAACAATAGCACAAGGTTTAACATGTTGTTATGTTTGCAAATCTTGTGTCCAAATCAATGAGGATTTACATATCTTTTCATAACCCTACCAGAAGAGGATACATTTTTTTCTCATGCCTTCCAAGACAGTTTAGCCCTAAAGAAAGGATACGAATTGTGGAATAACTAAAGACTTTGCTTTTTCACTGTTCGGATAAACATTCAAAATGAATATTACATGGAATTTTGTTGTAGTTTTATGCTTACCTGGCATATAAGCCTGTCATGTTTCTGAAACTCAAGGATTTGACCATGAATAAATGTTATATTTTATGATCAGAATGTTTCATAAGTTCTATCCCACAAACAAAAAAGCAAAAACTGTTCAGGCTCTAAAGAAAATTTGCTGATCATACAGGCACCTACACAGATAGATTCTATGGCATTCACAATACTGTGTGTGTTTTTTTTTAGGAGTTGATTTAATACTTTGCAATATGTAAAGGTGTCGGATTCATTTGTCCTGTAGGTTAGCTTAAAACTTATGTTCCCATGGTTGCTATTATTTCTGGAATATACTTTAATGTTCATGTTATGTTCAAAGTTATTCTAGCAATCAAAATGGCTATGGTATATAGTAGCCAGTACTCACAGAAATGAGGAAGCAAAATAAAAATATATATTTTTAAAAGTAAAAAATGAAAACTTAAATTTAAGTCTAAAATATTTAGCTATCTTTTCTCCCTGAGGGTAAACTAAAGAGTGAATTTGAATGAAGATTAAAACTGTGTATCTCTGTGAGAAAAAGATTCCTGAGACAAGAGAGTTGTTCTGCCTCTTTTTGTGGGGATGATTTCATCTATTAAGGATATCCCATTCATCTAGTGACCTTTTTCTCTGTTGTTTAACATCGCCACAGGAATTTCTCCTGAAAATAACTCGCATTTGGGAGGCTCACATTTTTTAAGAGCTGTGTATATTATTTGTGCATATTTGTATTCTTAGGAAAATAACAAGTGTACCTTATTGGCAAACAGGAGTCATACTAACATTTCTGTTTTTTCGGGTACATCACACTTCCCCCCAAATACACAGAATGTGTTCTTCTAAAACAGCAAAAGGAACCCTTTATGAACTGATTTTTTACAACTTGTGGCAATTGCAGGTATATGTGTCTTGTCTTTTCCATTTCCACTACTCTGCTTTGGATCACTGCACAGGATTCTGGCAGGCTCTCTTTCCTTCTGGCACAGCAGATTAATCCTTTTCAACACTAGTTTTACCCTTTAAATTATTGAGTCGGAATTTTCCTTCCCAAATCTAACTTCATTCTATTTAACTTCACAAGCCCTCATGTCTGATTCAGCCTCACACATAGAACTTGCTTCCTCACAGTTGCAGAATGCTAACTCATGTCTTTCTCCTGTACTTCTATTGTAAGATCACATTTATCCTCTGCCTTAAACGTGGTATCTTTACTACAGTTTCTTTCTAGGTCCTACTCTGTTTTCTGTGTCCTATTTAAATTCCACCATTTTGCGACTCCTGCTCTTATCATAGTTCTTATTTCTTGCTCTTTTTTTTAAAAAAAATGCATTACCATTTAATTTTTCTACTCTTTCATGCATTAGTTTTATTTTATAGATACATGCATATACTCTATAAAGATCTCCTTTTAGTCATCAGCTAAAACCACAGTTATCCTGTAAAGAGTTTCTTCTGGGAATGGTATATTTGCAAAGACTTATTTTTTCAAGACTCAAACTTCGTTCATCTTTACTTTATAAATGTGTGCCCTACCCAATCCCTCCTGAATTACCTTCCACTGAAGGGAGAGCAGACCTTTCAGAACTCTGCTTTCATCCACAATACATGGAAAAGAAACCAAACAGTTGGTGTTTGGGGTTCCTGCATTACAAGTCTCCCACTTGATTCAGTCAATCAGCCATGGAATGCATTAGCTGAACTCGACTCTACATTGGCCTGAAACTCTCTCCTCTACATACTGATAAGAGACCTGGAGACTTCATAATTCTCCAGTGTTTTCTCCCTGGTTTTACTAGCCTTTGGTGATGAATTTCAGGCTCACCCCTCCCCATGATCCCTATTGCTTGATAAAAACTAACATCCTACAGTGAAATGTTATCCAAGTGTGACTAAGGGGGTGCTTGGCTCAGAAACAAGAGATTGGGTCGGTCAGCACTATCACAGCTCTGCTCTCATCACTGGTGATAGAATTTATCACCAAAAACAGTGTATTATCACAATCCCTACTAGAAATCCAGCTACTGTTTTCTCTGTGAACATGCACCATCAAAGTGCACAAGTCCCATATTTGTATGAGGAACAACTAGGTCACTTCTATGTTATCAGAGCTTTGGCTGGAGTCATGACATTTTGTCTAAACCAATTCAAATCCCTTTAAAATATCCTTCCCTCCTACAACACTTTGTTTTAGGCTCCCTGTGAAATATCCTCCATTACCAATACCATTACCACCTTACCATTACCTTGAGCAATTGCTCAAGATTCACACAGAATCTTTCACTTCAAGTTGTGGTCTACAGTAGCTGGTTCTTGATACAAGTGTTGATTTCTGCATGGAATAACAGAAATAATCTTTGAATTTTTCCTTATTTCTCAAGGTCTCTCTTGTGGAAGCTACTGTTTTTATTTTTACTTTTCTCCAGATGACCATCCTCAACTCCCAAGATCCCAGACATACAAAAGCTCTAGCTTCACCTCAAACCAACTGCTTAGTATGCTTAAAAGCAAAAATCACTTAGGTGCTGTACTTACTTAGCAACTCTCAGAATATCTGCCATAATGAAGCTACATGTTAAGTATTAATTGATGGATCAGTTGGTGAAATAAATCGATAAGAATCGAAATAAGTCCATAAAAATGGAGCATAACATTTCTAAAATAGTTTAAATGTCAGGCAGTATACAAAGTATTGTGAAATTTACTAGAGACTAGATTCCAAACAACAAAAGATTGCATAATCCTAAACACTGAAACCTGTTCTGAGGAACTAAAAGGCTGTATAATGCTAATATGGAAAATTATTTTAGGGATTAATTAATTGATGAGTATTACAAGAAACAAATATTAGTTAATGGAATGTATTTTAATTTTTGTTTGTGTGTTCCCCTCAATTCCCTCAGTCTCAGGTTCAGCTAACTACTATGGACAATTGCCACCTTTTTCCTAAATACTTGAATTACTGTTTTCTAGGTGGATATTGATACTTCATGAAGGATGATTGGAGTTGCTGAATGTTTTACAAAGAGTGTGTGGTTTAAGTGATAATCTAGTTATCTTGATGATTTCCTTATTTTGCAGTTGAAAGAAGACAGTTTTGAAACATTAGACTTCAAAGAAAAGCAGGAGAGTTATTGAGCATGTATGTAAATACTTTATAATTGCAATAAAGTGGTTCATAGAAAACCTTAAATTGTGTAAGAGAAGCATCAGAAATACCACCTTTTTTTTTTTTTTTTTTTACAAATATCAGTGTCTCTTTTCTTGCCCTTTTCAGTGATGGCTTTACTATGTCAATTCTGCTGAAAGTTAAATAAATAAAAATATAAAAATTATTTCATTAACATATGGTATTCCAAAAATCATGCTTGAATATGGGAGATGTTTTGACAGAACACAGGTTTTCATAAAATTAATATTAACTACAGTGGTCAGTTTCCCAGACCAACTCATAAACATCTCATTAAATTCATAGTTCAGCTTAAATCTAGCCTAAATACAACACATCTGTATGAAAATATATAAAGTACGCAATCCTGTTGAAATTGCCAGAAAGGAGACCAAAAGACATAGTTGAAAAAGTGCTATTTTTAATGGTTTGGGAAGAAAATTAGATTTAACTAGAGTAGCAGTCAGCAAATTAAGCTGCAAACTAAATATGGCCACATCTATGTGTTTATATTTTTTCCATGATTATTTCACCCTGTAATAGCAGAGTGAGTAGTTGTGAAAGAGACTATATGATCCTCAATGCCGAAAATATTTACCA
Organism: Carlito syrichta; assembly: GCF_000164805.1. Taxonomy (NCBI): domain Eukaryota; kingdom Metazoa; phylum Chordata; class Mammalia; order Primates; family Tarsiidae; genus Carlito; species Carlito syrichta. The sequence goes on along the minus strand of NW_007031715.1, from coordinate 698,331 downwards.
CTTGGCCTTTGCAGGCTTAAAAAAAAAAAAATTCTGGTCTTGAATGAGAGGAGAAGGAGCTAGATGGAAATTTTTATAAATTCTAATGATGACTTCTATATTGGAAGCTCTCAGGAGCAGTGCTATCTATCCAGAGAGATGGTCATACCTGGTATGTAGTAAGTGCTCTTGAATGGTAGAAAACTTTCAAGGGCTTGACAAATTAATGCCTCCAGTTCTCTCCTCTCTCATTTTGCTTGAAAAATTATAGATATTATTAGCTGAGCATGGTGGCTCACACCCATAATCCTAGAACTTTGGGAGGCCAAGATCAGAGAATTGCCTGAGCCAACAAGTTCGAGAACAGCCTGGGTAACTTGACTCGACCTCATCTCTACAATAAACCAAGAAAAATTACCTGGACGTGATGATGCATGCCTGTAGTTCCATCTACTTGGAAGGCTGAGGTGGAAGGATTGCCTGAACCCAGCAAGTAGAGGCTACCGTGGCTGTGAGTGTGCCACTGCACTCCAGCCTGGGTGACAGAGTGAGACTCCAACTCAAAAGGTAAAAAATAAAAAAAAATTTCAAAAAGTGTAGTTTACATTATTTCTTCTGTCAAGAATACACTGAGTTTTTGTTGCTCAATATAGAGTTGACTTTTGTATATCTTATGTGGGTATTCTATTTCTGGAGCATATGTTCTTGTATAATTTTTTAGATTAAATTTAGTAACTTTTTTTTTTTTTTTAATTTGAATTAGAGTCTCACTCTGTCTCCCAGACTGGAGTGCAGTGGTCGCTCCCGGCCACCACAGCCTTGACCTGCTGGGCTCTGGTCATCCTTCTGCCTCAGCCTTCCGAGTGGCTGGAACTACAGGTGTGCCTACCACGTCCGGCTCATTTTTGATTTATTGTAGAGAGGAGGTCTCGCCCATTTGCCCAGGCGGGTCTCGAACCCGCGGGCTCAGGCAATCCACTCACCTCAGCCTCCCAAAGGCGCAGGATTACAGGCTGAACCACCGAGCCCGGCTTGTAACTATTTTATTAACCAACTTTTCCCTCAGATATTTTTTATTTGCATGTATCAGACCAAGAGAGAGGTGTTTAAATTGCTTCTCTCAACTTTGTCTGGCATTGCTGACAATTATTGCTTAATAGACATATCGGTGCATATAGCCAGTTTTTTGTTAAACATGATAATCTCTATCAGTAAAACAAAAGCTCTCAATCCCATTTTATTAATGCACTTGGAGACCATCATACTAAGCGAACTGTCACAGAAACAAAGAACTGAATACCGCATGTTCTCACTTATAAGGAGGCCCTGATCACTGGTCACATGGGCACAAGAGTGGGATCAGTAGATGCTGGACACTGCTAGAGGAGGAAGGGAGAGATGAAGGCAGGGGTACATGGCAGCATACTAGCTACCAAGTCAACTAACGGTGGGAGGCAAGACCAGTTACAAACCCAAACTATCTGCACGCAGCTGACTTATGTAGTAAATTCTCACTTGTACCCCACAACTCTAAAATAAAATAAAATAAAATAACAGAACACAAAATAAAATATTTCAAAAATGTATACTGGATTCTACTTGTACATTATTGATATTGCTATCATACTGGCTTATTTACATTTGCCTAATTTTATTCTATAGTATCTACTGATGTCCTCAGAAAAGAAAAGGGAATTGTGCCTCATTTTTGCCTTACCTTCCTCTTCATTTTTCCAAACAACAACAAAACAGACAGAAAGAAAATTTATTTTCTTGTATTTTTCTGTCTTCTTTCCTATTGTCATATTTTTTCATACATTTTTCTTCAATAATAACACATTTTAAATTGGATTTGAATTATGCTTATTAAATTATACATGTTCACTGATAAGTAGCCTTTATCATAGTTACTGAAATCTAGATTCTATGTTTAATTGAATATTTTTTCCAATTTCATAACAAGATTTACTAATTTAACCCTGAATTGTACCTTATATCTTTAAAATGTATTTTTTTAAAAGATTTATCAATTTATAATTAAAAGAAAAAGAATTTACTTCTCTTAGAGTATTTTGTTGGCAGTGTTTATCTGTTTCTTTCAAGTGATATATATTTAAAATTGGCTTTCTGTTACCTTCATATATGAATTACAATTTGGGTGTAGAATCCGTGGTCACACTCTTTGGTCCTCCAAGCTCTGTTATCTTCTGGCATATACTCTTGCAGAAGGCAAATTTGAAATAACTGGATTTCTTTTTGTATTGTAGGTGGCATGTTTCTTCTACCTGGAAGTTTACAGAATTTTTTATTCTTGAAATTCAATAATCTCTCCAGAAAATGTTTCCACTTGGTTCTTTTTATTAACTTTATATTATCCAAATTTTAAGAACGCACTGTGCATTCAAACAACTTACTTGTATTTAGGTACCTAATAAATGTCAAAGCTAGAGCTTGAAGTCAGTCTTTTGCATCCAGGTTCAATACTCTTTCTCCTTCAGTTACTCCACCAGCCCTGCATTTTAAAACATTGACTGCAGTATAACTGTATTTGTTCATGAAGAAAAAGTCTTAGTGTATACTTTACCTTAGAAATAATTTTTTAAAAGTCTAGTCATGTCATTAACATCGTTGAGGAAAACCCAAGAAAGGCCTTTACATAAAAGAAGACTGAGTCTAAGAGAGCATAATTGTCATATAAAATATTATCCCACCCAACTCTAGTAAGTGTGAGTGGAATATAAAATAACTGAGAGCATTAGTAGCTTTGGTGCAGACTTCTGCTCTGATGGGAGATGGGTCACAGCAGCTGTAGTACAGGTGGGAGGCAGACAATACCATTGGCAAGCCTGGTGGCTGCTTTTTGCAGCAGCAGCAACAGCAAGTGATATTAACCCAATGAGAACAAAAAAAGGAGGACATTGTGCACATTGTAAATGTCCGATTAGTATGATTTGTGAAAAAAAGGTGATGATAATACTGATTAACAATACTTTAGCCTCAAGAAATTATGTAGGTTTTCCAGTCATTAGCCTAGTCAGGGCTTGAGTGAGGATTTCAGCTTGCAACATACAGATCTTAGTTTGAAATTTCACCAGTTACGGTTTACTTAATGGAAAACTAAAAATAGTTTAAGGTTAATGGAGTATCTTAGAGAAAAACAGAAGGTGAAAAAAGCCTATGAACATGCATAAAAAACAGTCTGAAATGAAATGAGTCTAAGCACCTATACCTCAAATAGAAAATTAAGGAGTAAATTATCAGGTTTGACCTTTTAGCTAGAAAGCATATAAAAAGAGAAGAGATAGGGCCATGGAGGTGACATTTTGCAGGTGTGACTGAGTGTGGGTCCTTGAGATTCAGGGTAAATCATTTAAATTTCAACATTCAGAAGCAATTTTTGAACACTTGTGCTCATTTAATGTAATCATTTGAAGCCTTATCATACTTCAGTTGAAAGTAATTTACAGCTGTTTCTTTTGAGAGTTTATCATGTACAACACTCTTTTAACAATATGAAATACAGTCCAATCACTATGGTTGCCATATCTAATGGTTCTTCTGCACATGATCCCATAAATTACTTTAATGGGGCAGTAATTTTCTTACATAAGTTTGTGATTTTGTGGCTAATCTTCCTAGAACATATGTTCACAGACACTAAAGACAGCACTCTGACTTACAGTGTAGGGTAATAACAGAGATATACTTCAAAGGAGTGATTTCCTTATTGACCCTTGGTAAGAACTAAGGAAAATGATGCAGACCTCATGAATTAGTTTGTTAATTAGGATACTGAACATTCATCTCTGCTGTCTTCTCTATGTGCAGGCAGGGTGCTGGCTCTGGCCATCCTACTAACAGGAGATAAGCAGCACACTCTAGTTGTGCTCCTTACTTATTCCAGGCTTTATTCCTTGTTGCAGGAACAAATATCAGCGTTATCAAACTGCACTTCATCATCTTGAAAAGACTGTTGAAATATTATAAAGCTGTTTTCAATGCTGTTTTATTTTAGTAGATCCAGTTTACCAGTGTCAGTGTTAATTGTAGCAATCATATGGCTCTTCTCCATTAGCAAACTTTTTCTAGTGGGCACTTTTTCTTCTGTAACTAAAGCTGTTTCTTTTTTTATATTTTAATTTATTTTAGAGTTGTGAGGTACAAGTGAGAATTTACTACATATGTAAGTTGGGTGCGGGTGAAGTTTGAGCCTCTCTCTCCCTGATAGTGGGCCTGCCTGGTACCCAGTGTGTTGCCACATGCCTCTTCTCTCCTCCTTTCCTCCTTCCTCTAGGAGTGTCTAGCATCTGCTGATCCAGTGGGCCCTTTTTGACCACTGCCATGGCCCTATGCTAAAATGTGTGCAACATCCTGTGGAACTAAAACTTTTCAACTAGAAGTGATGTTGTGGCTTCAAAATAAGAGTACCCACCCTCAAGTAGCAAACATGACTTATCTGTTCATATTCAATAAAGAAATGCCATAAGAAGCCTTCTGAAATCTCTTATATGTAACAATAAAAAGTAAAGAAGAATTTTTAACATTCATCTTGACGTTCAAAGGATATATCATACATGAACAGCAAAATGACAAAATACTGCTGCTCACAGCACTGGTAGTGACACCAACCATTTTCAAAGATATATTTATTTTTAATGATAGAAAAAAAGACAGATTCCCCCTTCCTTTCTAAATAGATGTCCAGTCATTAAGAACACGGAAAATGTCATTTATGTTTTCTTTAGAAAGTGTTTTCTAAAATGTATTAGCAAAAATGTAAATATCCAGTGTACATTTTATAGGATAGAAGTACATATATAATAACAAATCACAACACAGCAACACTTTGATATTTTAATCATGCACAGTTGCATAAGGTTAGTCAAGTTCATTATGAATGTGTTGTGTGTATATATCATTTTTTTCTGGTCACCAGTAAATTTATTTGGTACATTTCAAATACATATTTATCTCCTGACTCCAGTGTTCAAAACAACCAATGCCTGGTAATGTGGAACTTTTACCCTGTTTCACAAAAGCCTTCTAGTTCCTTTTTACAACATATTGCTAAATTCAAAATCTGCTATACCTACTTTCCAAGTCTTAAGTAGAAAATTTTTAAATTTAAGCCAATCTTTGCTTTTTAATCCATCAACTAATGAGTTTTACCTATGTGGAAATATTAACAGAAATTATGTTTATGCTTCTAAAATTATTTTCATTTGAAGTTCATGCTAGTAACTCCTAAAAATATTCTTGCAAACATCACTATATGCTGTCCCTTCTGAGTCAATGTTTACCATATATAAGAGATGGCAAAATATAGAACTGGGGATCAGAAGATCTCACTGCTAGTCCTAACTATGTGTCTGGTCACTTCCCCAATCTGAGGTTTCCATTTGTAAAATATTTCAGACACTGAACAATTTAACTACTAACCTGTGAATGTTTGTGTCTGAATCTTACTCTGTCTCTTTAAAACCAAGTTATATAATTATTCTACAATGAAGAATAGAGTAAAATAAATTCTCTAGCTTCCTCATTTGATTTTTTTCTTCTCTGAAGCAGATGCTGCAAGCATTTCCAAGTATCTTCAGCCCTGGGGAATAAAACTTCCTTTGCTCTCTACAGTATTTATGTATACAATTGATTCTTGAAACAAGAGATGCATGTTTAAGAATGGTTTGATTTTCTTTTGAAAAAACAGTTTGCACTGAAAACGTTAAATCAGGTGCAGTTTATGTGCCAATGAACCAAGAAATACCAGACAGTAAATAAAGCAGAGAATACTGCACACTCAAACACTGAAAAAGCAAATGAGAAGAGAATAAACCGCACAAGTATTGAATGAACATGGAGGGCATAAACTAAATAGTGACTGACACAATCTAAAATTGCCTTCATTCTGTCTTAACACTTTCCACTCAATGGCTTCTTTATAACTTTCAATTAACCCACTGCCTCTGCTTGCAGTTTCTCTTTTTCACTGCCAATGATATTTAAAAGATACACTAAATTACAGAATCAGACATGTTGTGAAAAGACTCTTTGTTATTCGTTTTGCTAGCCTTGGAACTGCTTTAGCATTTTAAAGGGTACAGGACTCACTAAACAAAACACAATATGGTGTCAGGCAACTTCATGACCATGACAGCCAATCCCTGAGGTGACCTGTCAGCCCTGTGAATACTGAGACACCTACTGGACTCCTGTCAATTAAGGGCCATGCAGGTGATCGTCCTAGAGACTTGGCTTTTTGCCTGCAATATGGACACCAGAAATATGCCAGTGTTTAAAAAAGAATCGTATTTATCATATTATTTCTCACTGTATTTAAACTTCTTTTACATATATTCTGAAAACATGTGGTCAAATCTACTTCATAACCACTTCCCTAGTGATTGTGTGAATCCCACACCTATTACATAGAGACCCATTAGGCCATGGCCATCAACTGTTCCTGTGCTTCTGAACCGAAATTGGTTTGCCATGTGAGTTCTCTTGGTCTCTATGTTTTCATGAAATTTAAATTCTGCTTTTCCAACCTTTAGAATTCTGTAATAACAAGAAGTTTGCTTATGAATATAGTAAGCTTACACACCGTTACATTTGAATGCACAGTGAGTAATGCAATATATTAACCAACGGCGCTTAACCTGAAAAGTCATTTGACAGAGAATCACCCACCCTTTTCATCAAATTAAAATGAACATTAGAAATAACACTTCCCTGGAATTACCTTATTTATCTCAGAAGCAAAATGCAATAAATATAGACTCTTACACAGATATTAGTTTATGTTTATCATAACAGCAACACAACCTCTGGCATATGTAAACTAATAACTACGATGAATAGTAGAAACAAACATCAGACAAACACATGGGAGTTCTGAACGAAGGGACTTCTCAAAGCTGAGAAGATTCTAAAATGCTTTATTGAGGGTCATCATTTAAGTTAAACCTAAGCCTATAGGGAAAACATGTATAATATTTCATATACATTGTTATACTATACTAAAATATAGTGTGTGCAAATATTGTTTATTGCATATATTACATATATATACACATACAAACATACAGAGAGAGAAAATATATATACGTGTGAGTGTGAGTGTGTATGTGCAATTAGAAGACAACTGCATCAGAATAAACAAGTAAAAGAGAAAATTGTGTGAGGCATGTATAGAAAATTACAAATAGTTCTGCAGTCTAGGTAATATTTATCTATTTTCATTTAATGTCAAATTCACATAGAAACATAGACTAGAAGAATATACACCAAGAGTTCATAGAAGATCATTGCGTTATTGCACTACTATTGGAAATTTCTCAGTTTCTTTACTTGTCTGCTCCTAGTATTCTGGGAAGCATTGTTTTATTTCCACTAATGACAGTTTACTTTCACCTTGTGAGTGTCAAAGCTGCAGTATCTTATCTCTGGAACATTGAGTAAAACTGTTGTACAACATTTTTTTTCACCAGTGAACTGCTTTCATTTCCTCAAGAATAATCTCTCTCTTTTGAAGATGGTTTCTTCTGTTCAGTGAAGGAAAAATTCTCAACTGGAGAAATACAGGAAAGATCTCAATATTACATAGTGACAAGTTTTTCCACTTTATTTTTTACTTGTGTTGCTTAGAATAAACTAAGTACTTTTAAAATGATGTAAAGTTCAAAATGGTGTAAAAACCAGAAAAGAATTAGCCTGCTTCATCCATATTTTTTATTTCTTGTAGCAAATACTACCACAAAATACAAACCAAAGAAATGTTAGAAACTTACCATGCTATGCATATTTGTACTGGGTTAAACTTTATCAAGTCTTTTGATCCAATAAATTTAAATCGCTTCTTGTGAAGATTGATAGATAGTTAAACTGACCTAGAAAGCAGGTATGTAATTGCTGCCTTTTAAAAAAAAATTAAGGTATGACTGTATGATTGGAATTTAAATTCAAGGAGTTAGACTGGGGAGCCTTACCTTTAAAAGTGCCTGTAGAATTTTTGTTTCGTGATTCTATTTTAAAATGTACTCAAAGCATGCAGGTTTAATTACAGGCTCACTAATTTGTTTCCAGATATATTAGGCTTAAAATTTAAGTATTACATTAGCACAATATTTAATCCTTGACTTGCTCTTCAAAATATGCATCTGCTTTATATTTCAGAAAAGAAGATGACTAATCTAGTCTGACAGCATGTTGACTTTATTCTTTTCTCTAGCATTAAATTGCACGATATAAAATAGATTTTCAAGCTTTAAAAATATGTCTCTAATTAACAGTGGGCTTCTTGATGTTTTCTGGAATACCCAATATTCTTTCTTACAATTTAGAAATATACCCTACTTAGGTACAATTTAGAAATATAAGAAAAAGTAATGAAATCCCAGAAGAGTCTTTCAAAAAAAAAAGTCAATTGTTTATTGAAGATTCAGAAAATGTGATGACTTTTTAAAAGTTGTGGCAAATGGATAGATATATGATTTGAATGACTGAGTAATTTAGAAGGGAACAGTTTTGTTACTGTATTAATAAATGGAAAGCCTGAGTCTCAAAATAATAGAGCTCTTCTAAACTTTGTATGTCTCACTGAATTTCCGCTGCCCATTTGTTTAACTGAGTGTTACTGGTGAAATAGCAATCTTATTAACTTTAACATATGGAAATTTATGTTCCTTACTCATGTTACCTCTATTTACACCAACTCAACCACCTATTTCAATATATTCTCTTGTCTTCTACTTGCCTTGTTCTGGGGGGAAAATCGCACGATTTTGTCAAATTTTCAATCCTTTTTTTGATATGCTAGGTGTGAATTTTCATCAAAATCAATAAGAAGAAAAATGAGCCTGGCAAAAAAATATCTTTTGTTTTTATTCAAAGTAGATTCTGCACTTAATTATGGTAATTTGGAACATATTCTGGTGCAACTATATATGAATTCCAAGGTAGTATTTTTTTAGGAACTTGTCCAGTAGCAATAATTATATTGTTTTCTTGGCATTACTTAGTAGTACATATTGAAGTTCTAGAATCAGTTATTCCTTCAAAAATTGTTTTACTATATCAAAATATACTACATTTTCTGAATCCCTAACCCAAATTAATTTAGTCAACACTACCAAATACATCACCTTCACTATATCTGTGTTTGACGATGTCTATCACTACCTTATTTTCCACTATCTCATTCTCCAAATAATAACAATTGTAATTACAAGTTCTTATTCCTATCCACCTAATCAGCAAGCATGTCTATTAATTCTCTCTCTAAAGCATGCCTAAAAATTGTCCCTTCTCTGCTACTTATTGGAGATTCATAATCTGTCAGAGATAGAACCCAGCAAATGGGGTAGGATCTGGCTATCTTGAAATATCAACCTGAATTTTACTGGAGAAATTGTGGCTATAAGTGATGGCCCCAAATCAATATAATGCCCTAATCCAAGATGTCAGAGAGTAAGAACTGTGAGACAGATCTGTGGGTTTAGTCACAGGAATGTGCCTGTACGGAGGTGGTCATAGAATAACAAAGATTGCCCAGGGAAAGGCAGAAGAACAAACAAGAAAGGAGAAAATAAGCAGGAAATATAGAGATCAATGGTGGGAACAACAAGTACAACTTACTAAGAATAAAAATAAAATCATTAGCCACAGGAATTAAATAATTAGGGTTATAATTTTACCACTGTGCAAAAGTGGAAGGAAAAATATTCTTTTTTGCCCCTTATTTGTGAATAGATGTTTCAGCTGTAATAATTTACTGTTGCCCTAAAACATGAATTTTCGATTTAAAAACACTTTACTTTCCCTGTCCCCCTTTTGCAGGAATAGAGAGGGAGAGAGATTGGAAGTGAAATTCATGAAAATGTGAAAGCTGGTGGAGCATAATTGTGATAGTGTAAGTTATCCTACATTCTAACATCAGTTACACAAACCTTCTCATTCCTTTTTTCCCCCTAACAGATTGTGAGCTGAACATTTAATATTTCCATTCTTATGCTTGAGAGATAAAAAATCTCCCCCTCTCTCTTCTGCTGCCATAAGCAGAGGCTAGTTAAGGTAAGCTAGTCAAAAAAGTTTCTGTTTATCCCTCAAAAATCATACTCTCTGACGTCTGAAAACTAGTTTGAAAGGTTTCTCAATTTGTGAGTGGCCACTTTTGGTAGTGTTAAGAAATAGAATCTATCCAAAATATCAACAGTGAGTGTTCTACTCTCTTTCCAAGATGGACTATTATTACCTGAGATACAGTATATGTAGTCATACACCTCATAAGGACATTGCAGCCAATGCTGGATCACATATGCAAGGATAGTCCCATAAGATTATAATATTATATTTTGACTACACCTTTTGTGTTTAAATGTGTTTGGATACCTAAATATTTTCCATTGTGTTACAATCTCCTACAGTATTCAGTACAGTAACAAGCTGTACAGGTTTGCGTCCTAGGAACAATAGGTTACACCATACAGGCTAGTTGTGTAGTAGGCTCTACCATCTTGGTATGTGCAAGTGCATGTGAAGTTTACACAAAGAAAAAATTGCCTAACAACACATTTCTCAAAACATATCCACATCGTTGGGCAATGCATAACTGTATGTGCATTCCCTCCTCTAACAATCCTTCTTCTGGAGAAGCACAGACTTTATTACTCTACTAAATAATAGTGATGGTAGTCTCTGAACGGGACTAAAAGAGAAGTGGTATAGTGAAAAGGGAATTAATGAAAAATATTTTTGTGGCCTGGACAATTTGGCTTAAAAAATATTTCCATAGAAACATAGAAACACCCTGAATTACTGAAATCAAAAGGGATATCTTAGGATGTTGCTCAGGAGAAGCCATCATCAAATTCGTATTTCTGCAAAATAGGATTTTGTACTTTTTAGTTAGACTTCAGCCAAAACCTTTGTTGCTTAGTGAGAAGAATTATACCAGTAAGTCAGAAGACATAAATGTACAGAGTATTTGTGCTAAAGAAAAGAAAAAAAATTTAGAAGTAAAGCACTTATCAACTTTTATTTGAACTTTCTAGGAGAAACATAGCATCATAGGAATCAATGAGAATAAACCACACCTCATGGAAGTTATAAAGATGAGACGTCAAAATATCTGAAAAAAGTATTAAGAATTATAAAAAAGCAGAAATACCACATAAAAATAACTCATACATTCAGTAGATGTTTATTGGCGGCTACAAAGTGCCAGTCACTCTGCTGAGTGTTCAAGATGCATTAATGCAATATAGGCAGTATCCTGAGCCTCTCCTTCAACATTTATATTTTTTATTGGATTTTCCAGCAAATATTAAAGGTGGAAAATAATAATACAAAACAAGGAGGATCATCATATCCTGGAAAGAAAAATTATAAACGGAGTTTGTTTTTTTTTTTAGTCACACTATAATATGGATATGTGTATATATTTGTGTATATGTTAATTCAATAAATATTTATTAAGGAAGAATTGAGAATTAACATATAGTCTCAATTAAATTGTGTTTGAAATTACATATAGTTTTGTTTTAGTTAATGCTTCAGAAAATATATTTAATTTCACTCCTGAAGTTTTTGGTCACAAATCATTTTGTCAACTTCATAAAATACCAAGTTAGAGAAACACAATAAAAGTACACCTTTTGATAGTCAGTTCTCTTTAGAACTTTTGTAGTGAGGTTGGTGATACAAAAAAAGAAGCAAATATGCAAGAATAAAGCTCATTTGTGGCTTCCTGCCTAGTAGGGGCTCAGGGTTGACAATCCTGGTAATGGTGAATGGATGTCTCATTTGTGTATAAAATAGTGTCTTTATTTAGACTGCATCCTTATCTGTGGTTTTCTGGAGGGTCTGCTGATAGAGATTATGTGGGGCTCATATCACACCACGCCACTCTTTTGAACTGCCACAGGCAGTTACATAGTAATGTGAAAAAATACCAATAACAGTGTAGAAGAGTCTTTTCTGGTCACCATTCATAACCCACATGATCGGATTTCAACCTAGGCATTATTTTTTAACTGATGATGAAATTTTACTGGGAATTAAATTTCCTATTAATTATCAGACTAGATCAGTGCCTTGAGTTAAATCCTCAGATCTAGTTACAGAAAATATCCTATTTATCCAGTTTTGATTTTAATGTTTCAAACTAAATGCCTGTGTATAAAGTGTCATTAAAAAATCAACTTTGACTCAGTGATTTCATTTCTGACAATTAAAAATATATAGAAGCTGTGCTCTCCCAAATTTATTTTTGTATATTTATGACATGTGGTTGTTTAAAATAGAGAAAATAGTTAACAATGGAGAATAACTGCACAAATTATGAAATCTCTACTAAATTTAATGCTACTAGATGCAATGTTATGTAGTTATTAAAATTATATTTATAAAATGTTTATCATATACAAATGAAATTTGCTGTAGTGTTTAATACTATTATCATGTAAAATTGCATGAAAATAATAAACTCAACTATGATTACAGAAGATGTATATTTTAGGACCAGAAATAACACGAATATATTGACAGTGGTTGTCTCTGGTATTGGAATTTTGAACTCATTATCTTTTTCTTCAATTTTTTGGTTCACGCAAATGTTTTTGTTTCGTTTTGTTTTCACATGTCACAAACAACAAGGTTTTTTTTCCCTCTACTCGTACATCACAGCTATCAATACAGAAGACTTCTGCGACCACACGTGTTTAGGCTATTTCTTACATATCAAGTAATCAGTTCTGCGGCAGACACCAGCTGACTGTCCACTCATTCAGTTCAATCCCGATGCTATCTGTATGGAGATGATGTCAGATCCCACAGGTTAAGGCTCAGTCGCTAAGACTGCCCCCTGCCCTTACTCCAGAAAGCAATTGTAAGTCTCAGGTTGTTTTACCTGTGCTTCTGATCGACTGGCTAGGAATCAGAGTTCCCACAACCCCCCTTATTTTGGCTCAATTAATTTGGAAGAGTTGCTCACAGAACTCAGGAAACACATTTACCGGTTTATTATAAAGGATATTACAAAAAATACAGATGAACACCAGATAAAGAGATGGATAGTGCAGGGTTTGGAGAAGCGACACTCAGTTTCTGTATCCTCTGGGAATCTTCATGTCTTTGACTATCTGGAAGCTCTCTGAACCCTGTCCATTTGGGTCTTTATGAAGGCTTCAGTTGCAAGGCATGATTGACGAAATTATTGACTATTGATAATCAATCCAATCTTCAGCCCCACTCCCCTCCCTGGAGACTGATGCTTGGGGTTGAAATTTCCAACCTTGTAATTCGGCCTCAGTCTTTCTTTCTAGCTGCATCTTGAAGCTACCTAAGGGTTGCCAGCCCTCAGTCAACTCATCAGCATATAAAAAATATCTCTTTGAAGTTTCCAAAGATGTAAGGAATTGTATGCGCAAAACTGAAATGAAGAATAAATATATATTTTACAATATCACACACTAGACAAATTCTCAAATTAAAAAAAAAACCTCTGAATATGAAAGTACAATTGTGATGTTGAGGTATTATTTTAAATTCAAAACTTGTTTACTGTGCTTCATATGTGAACTTTCAATTATTTAGTAAACTATTTGGGACATCATAGCACTAATTTTAATATATTCATGCTGACTTGCCACCAACTTAAGGACTTTTCTTGGCTAAATAAAATATTAATAATTCATTTACTTGTCAGTCTAGATCTAAATTATCTCTCCTAATCTTCATGGATCCAATAATACTTTAAGGAGAAAATGATAAACTCTAATTGAAAATTAAATACGAATCCACTAATGAGTTAGTAGGTCTGTTAATACTGTCTCAATGTGATAAAAAACGTTCTCTGTTTCTACTGACTCCTACTGCTGAAAATTTTTCCTAAAATATGCAATCAGAGAAAAGAGTATAATGTCTATTATAAAAGGCATAACTTTTTAAAGGTATTCTATGATATGCATTGGTATGGATGCTTTCCATAATATGTGATATAATGACGAATAAATACACATTATATTGATTATAAGTAGATATTTAAATGCTCAGTTTATGTAGCTAGAAACAGTAGTAGAATGGTTATAAAGACTGTCCAAGTTCCTAATACCAAAAAAACTAAAAGGTTGTCTTAGTGTGACAGTCTGTCTCATGCTAGACCTTTGGTGCTAATGTTTTAATAGGGCCATAGATCATGTGATTTTAAAAATTTCAAATATTTCAGCTATGGAGTTCAAACATTTTACATATTTCAACTCCATCTATAATTTATATTAAAAATATCAGCTCTCAATTGTGTGTTTTCAATTTTTTTACAACCAACTACTGTAGATAACTAACTGACTCACCATTCAGCAACATGTCTCTTAACACAGGCAATGTGAAGAAAATCATATTTTCAAATTGAAGAAAGACATGTGAACACAATATAAAAAGTATAAAATCTACTTCCCTAAAAGAAAGTGAACTTTCTGAGAGATAAAATAAAGGAACTTACTGAAGCATGAATAGTTATTTGCCTTTACAGTGTTCTCCATAATAGGAAACGAGAGAAAAACATGACTGAAGATATAGGTCAATAAAAGGTAGGCAAGTAAACATGTGCTTTAATTATTTTTCTCTGATTTTCTCTCTAAATATGAAGACATCTAAAATTCCATTTCTCTATTCTGGGGACATATTTAGTATTGTTCACTGACAGCATGAATTTCTCCCTACCATCACATTTATTATTGTTTAATTAAACAGAGACAAGTCAAGTGGTTCAGAAAGAAACCAAGTAAATGAATCCCCATCAGCCTTTACATAATTAATGGTATTCTCTGTGGACTGCACAATTTATTAAATTGCTGAACAGAACCACTTCAGATAAACATATTTATGTATTGTGAGTAAAAGACTATTCTAGAAACTGTAGACTGTTTGAAACTAAAATCAGCCAGTGGAGTTTTTAAAAAATGTGTAAATATGACCAAGTTTAGGAGAATAGATATTAGTAGCTTCTTGTTACTGCTTCTTGCATTTTAAGAACCTTTAATGTATTACTCTAGCAGTTTTGAAAGTAAAATCACTTAGGCAATCCTCTTGCCTCAGTCTCCCAAAAGAAAAATAATAAGAGAAATTAAGATATTAAAAATAAAGTATATAACAAAGTGCTGCTGATTTCTAGGAAAAATATAAATTTCTACACTCAGATCATGCACTTTTCTTCCTACAGAGTAAATTACAAGTGAAATTTTACATTTGAATGGAACCAACCTTAGTACGTATACCATAATGATGACATGTTAATGGCAACATGCATCTTTAAAGAAACTTTATTTTTTTAATATTTAAGGTAAGCAAAAATATATTTTAGGAGTATCTTTTTTGTTCTTTGGGATATGGGTTTGTACCGGGAGTTACAGATAGCCATTTTATTCTCTATATGGTCCAGGAGGACACAGCAATAATGATTCTCCATTTGGTTACCAATATAGCAAAAGAAACCTAGAAAAAGCAGGTGACTATGCAGAATTCATGAATAAAGAATCTAACGACTCCTAAATACTTTGTTACCAGTGGCTGGTTTTAGCTAAGTTCTATTTTAGAATAATTTCAATATTATTAACACTATTTTTAAAGGAAAATCACAAATTAAAGATATTGACCCAGATGAGGAAATTATTTTTAAATAAGTTTGTGTTGTGAATGTCAATCACAGCTGTTAAAATTAATGTATGTCATTAAAGACTGCATTGAACCATTCTAGCAAAGTTTTAGTGAAGGGATCCACTAAGTACTTCAACAGAAATTGCAACAATTAATCATTAACCTTGAATAAATTCCTGAAGGAAAACAGCACACTATTATGTTTAATAAAACCCATATATGAAATTACTTTCATTTATTAAATGCATTATTTCAAATATAATGAGAAATACTTTCTTCATGATTCTTATATAATATCAAAGCTGTCTTTGTGGGCTGTCAGGACAGAGTATTTCTGGGATATTATTAATCAAACTGAAGAAAGTAAAAATAGGTTTATAAAATAGTCTAGACTCAAAAGGGAGGATAGACATTAACTTCTTGTCTGATATATTGGATACATTAATATACAATGCATCTTCAGTACTTGACCTTAAGTGTCAGGAATATAATGCACCATTTCTCTTTTTATAAGCAGTACTTTAAAGAGGTGTTTCTGGTCAACATTATTTTGTGTTGCAAGGTGAAAATGATAAAATACATAAAAACATTAAATATACAACTGATTAAAATATAATTTATTAGCCTATATGTATGAGTTTCTTTCATGATAGACCTTACTAACAAAGCTTCCAGATATAAATTAATCACCAACATGATGCTGTGGCAGCATAAACATTACTTCTACTTAATTTTTGTATTTCTTTCAATATCACTGGATTAATGCTATCTCTTAAGTCTCCAATCAAAATGCATATTTAGCTGCTTAGAATGCTGAGGCAGGAGGGCGGTGGCCATGAGCGTGCTACTGAACTCCAGACTGGATGACAGCATGAGACTTCAACTAAAAAAAAAAAAAAAAAAAGGATATTTAGATTTTTTATGCTATATTTCCATCAGTTTTTTTCATAAAGTTTACATAAGGTGGGTGCAAGTGAATCACACTTGTAATTCAAGCTTTTTGGGAGACCAAGATGGGAACGTCTCTTGAGCTTAGGAGTTCAAGACCAGCCTGGGAAACATAGTGAAACGCCTATCTATACAAAATATTGAGAAAATTAGCAGGGCATGGTGGTGCAAACCTTTAGTCCCAACTACTCAGGAGATTGAGGCAGGAGGATAGTTTGAGGCCAAAAGTTCAAAAGTTCAAAGCTACAGTGAGCTATGATTGCACCATTGCACTCTACCCTGGGTGACAAAGCAAGACAAAAAAAAAAAAAAAAGAATATGTAAATACTCAACTAACACCAAGTATTTTTTTTTGGTAGTAATCTCAAGGTAAAGAGCCCAAAGAGCAATTTGGCTTTAAATATTCACCAAAAAATTGACCATAGATTACTGCATGACCAAGTAGCATTGACAAAGTCAATCTCAAAAAAAATCAGACCTTCCCTTTTTTTTCCAATGGAGGACTTTAAGGGAGTCACAGCCTTCATTTTAGTCACTGCAACTCCATGTATCTCATGTGTTTTTAGATTTTTAAAGTTTTTAAAGCAATCTACAACTGAATGTATCATTCAGTAAAGTGCAAAAAAGTTGGGAATGGAAATAAAAATGACATTCTTTAAAGTCCTATCAAAATAATTTAATATTTTGGAGACTTAGTTTTCTTTAATGGGGATTGGTATGCTTTTTATTCAAGGTCTGCTGAGTCCAAAAGAGCATCATAGTAATATTTTTGGTTCTTGATAGGCTTTCATAAAATAAGCTAGCTTCCTTCACATAACATTATATGAAGAATTTTCTTGGTTCACAGTAGGATTTTACCAATTTTAGTGGGCTGGTTTTAATCTCCCTTTTTTGATTTGTCAATCACACCACTGTGTCAGACAATAGAACTTCATTAGTTTACAAAATACTTTTTTGCAAACAGAACAGAAATATGTTTTTAAATCATTCATGCAACAACCATTATTTGAGGCATGATTATAGGCAAAAACACCATAAAGAGAGAGAGAGAAAGAGAGAGAGATTGAACATGAGAGAAAAAGAGAGAGGTAGATTAATTAATGAACCTAGTCTTGATTGCTTGCTTTGTTCAAAATAGTAAATGAAAATATATTTTGATAATAGTGATTATAATTAACATCTGAACTATATAGTTTAGGTTACTTTAAAATCCCTGATGAGGTCGGGCTCTGTGGCTCAGCCTGTAATCCCGCGCCTTGGGAGGCTGAGGTGAGTGATTGACTGAGCCCGTGGGTTCGAGACCCGCCTGGGCAAATTGGTGAGACCTCATCTCTACAATAAAATCAAAAAAATTAGCCGGGCATGGTAGCGTGCGCCTGTAGTTCCAGCTACTTGGAAGGCTGAGGCAGAAGGATCGCCGGAGCCCAGCAGGTCGAGGCTGCGGTGGCCGGGAGTGGCCACTGCACTCCAGTCTGGGCGACAGAGTGAGCCTCCAACTCAAAAAAAAAAAAAATCCCTGATGAAACTTAATACATCAGAACAAGTAACTTGAGAGATTGGGAACTGGAAAAGTATTTTTAAAACTTCAGGCAAAAATAAAGCCCAGTGCTTCAGTACATTCCCTACCAGACTTTTTTCTATCTTAGAGGTATTATTAAGAAAATAGTTTAAACGTTGATCCAAATGAGTATCACATTAACTGGGAAGTGTACCCTGATAGCTTACCCTATAGACATTTAGTTGATGATTTTCATAAATTTGGAAAAGAAATTGTTGTTAATATAAGTTAAAACTAAGCTGATGATAGTGGAACAATGATACAATTGTCCTGATCAGGTATAGGTTGTGGGGGGAAAAGTCTCTTTAGAATAAATAAAATGAGCATTTAAAAGCAAAAAGTCCACTAGGAAGATTATTTTTTGAAGTGAAATTAAAAGGATGATAAAAAGATCTGTTCACAAGATGTGTTTTAACAAGAAGACATGTTTGTATTTAATTGTCAACTAATTTGGCAGAGACCTCAGAAAAACAAGGGTAATTGAAACCCTCAAAACTATTCAGAATTGAGAAATAGAAGTAATTATTTGTATTTTAGAAATTGTCTCAGTTTGTAATAATATAATTATTTTTTCGTTTATTTGTTTGTTTGTCTTATCCCTTTGAGAATAGACCATGATTGCTAGAACCATGTGTAGTCTGTACATTATAAAGTCAATATAACAACTACCACAGAGCAAGCATAGAGTAGATGCCAAATAAAAGTTTGATGAATGACCAATGAATAAGTTACATGAACAATGAAAACAAAATCTGTTTTAATGTGGAAAAAGTTACCACAATTTAGTTACATACATAAGTGGGACTTTTGATGCTGTTGCTGTTGTTTCTAAAATCTGTTCTTACTATTACTGTTTCTTACTTTAGCAGATTCATTTTCTCTTTAGAAGGGAGAGGTGGCATTTGGGTATACAAAAAAAAAATCTGTTAGCCTACTGCAAAGCAACTCTTTCAAATTATGAATAAACTGTTCAGCATTAAAAGTAATTTCCTGATTACATATTTCTCAAGATTTGAATCTTCAATTTAATATGACTATAGAGGTTTTATTCTGTGACAAAAATATTATAAAGCATAACAAAACTTCTATACTTTATTCTCCTCTCTCAAGAGAAATTTTTTAAAAGAGTGATTATTTATAGTTAAAGTAAGACTGATTAGTGTTACTTGTTCCTCTGACTAATTAATGAGGAAATGGCATGTCCTTACCCTTTGATTTCTTGCTGATTAATAAATCAATAAAGTATTACTGGATGGAAAAAAAAGCAGAAACACATTCATATAATGAGATGATGGTTGTCCTTTTTCACTTTCTGAATACCCATGGTCTTAAAAAAAAAAAATCCACATCATAAATGAAATTAGCTGGGACCATTGCCAAACTTTTGAAGGAGGACTAGAATTGATGGCTCATGAAGATTAAATTATTCATTCAACCCTGGAACATGAAACTCCAGGACAGAGTCGGGACACAGCCATTACGGTTGCAACTTGTCATTGCCCTTGCTGCTGAGTGCTTCATTTCTTAATAAGCAGGAATTTCAAACTTCAGATTTGTTAGTATAGTTTCGTTCTTTAAATGGTGCCTTACTCTCGTATACATACTCATGACATGTCTAAGATAGAAAACATTGCTATGATTGTTTAGTGCCACCCAGTCTCTGAGTTTCCAAAGATATCACAGAGTCATAAAAAAGATCCTACATAATAAAAGCAGGCCTCAGTCACTGTTGAGCCTTTTATGGTGTGTGGATATATCAGCTCCAAAGTGAAGAATTAGGGACTTCATTGTGAACCCCTAAAACTTAAGCTCCTTTGATGCCTCTTTCTGCATGTGACATTATTTTCTTAAATACCTGGATTATGAGTCATATAAGGAAAGTACAGGCTAGCCTTAGAACTGAGGTGGAAATGCTTACATCCCTCCCTTAACTCTTGACAAGTCACAGTCAGAACTGGTTTGAGAGACACATAGGTTCCCTCACCTGCAACACTAACCCTGCTCTGCCTTCATATCACAGGATTTTCCTGTCTCTTATGGGGACACACACAACACTTTCTTCACTTTGAATCTTTGCTTGACTTCAACCCTCTGTACCATTTAGGCTTTTCTCAACATTAACCATCACTTTAAAGCCAACCAGCCCATTTCCTAAAGGTAAGCTACAACCTGGGCTGAATGTTGTGTGCCTGCTGGATAAGTCACCATTTGAAAATAGAGAAGCATTAGGCTCCCCATTAGCCAATTTTGCAAATGATCTATTGCTTCTAGCATCTTCTGCATCACGGGTGAGTGCTAAGTCTTCTACCCGCATCTGCTTAGTGAGTCAAATAGTTCACAGAATCTTAGTAGGGGTTTTACAATCATGAACTTCCAGCCAAACCATTTCATTTTTAGAAAAGTGACTCCCAATGATCATGTGTTTCACATAATTCACACTATTAGCTGATGACAGGTTTTTAATATTTATTTTTGGAGGCCCAGGATGGAGTGCAGTAGTACAATCATAGCTTACTGTAGCCTCAAACTCCTGAGCTCAAGCGATCTTCCCACCTCGGGCACCCAAAGCTCTGGGATTACAGGCATGAGTCACCATTCCTGGCCTCATGACAGATTTTTAAATCCCCAGATCCTCTGATTTTTCAACTTTACTGTGTGGTCTATTGATTAAATATACTCTTCTATCTATATATATTTTTAAGAAACTCTATATTAAATTGCAGTATCTTTCATTTTAAAAAATATTATTTTGCTTTTAGAAAATATTTCTAAAGAGTATTATGGCAAAACACAATATCAAATTGTAGTATTTGTCTCTGATATGACTTCAGTTTTCACACATAAGAAGAGCTATATCTCCACTTATCTATCTAATCTATCTATACTGACAAATTATTATTATTCATGGTCATTATATGACTAGTAATTTTAATGTACTTTGTTTTTAAACTTGAAAAATATCTAGAATTTGTCTTTTTATAGTCTATTGTGTAGCACAGTTATATACATTTAATTTTCAAATGTGTATATATAATCTCTTGAAAATTCTCCTCTTAACAACCATTCTATGATTCTAAAATATTTGCTAATAATTAATACTGCTAATTTTGAATAATGTGTGTATTATAGATTACTTGTCTCTAATTGACAATATTTATTTATGCTTGACTCGTTAATCCTAGAGTGGCCAAACTGTTCCACTATAGCTATTCAAGTTTCTGTTTGTTTGTGGTCAAATTACCTTTGTGGGGCTGTGGTATTTTAGGGTAATATCCCCTTAAAAATTATGTACAAATTACTACAAATCCATCAAGACATGTATCCAAGCATAAAATTGTTACTGAAATTTGAAGTAGGAATAAAAAAATAAAACACCTAAATTGAAACATTCTGAAGCAAAAAGGAGAATATTTAAAAATTCAGTGTTAAAAGACTAATGTCACCTTCACAAATAAGTAAGTATTTACTAATTTTTGCCTGGTGATGGTCATTGATTTTACATCAAGGGGATGATTGATTTAAGAATTGATATTTGAAAGATGATCTTTTTTTTCAAGTTTTCCACTTAAGTTACAAAATTACAATTCTTTCAAAATTGCCTGAGGAAAATTATCACCATCCTGACTTTAACCTGAATTTTTTCAGATGTCTGAAATGGAGGTCAACTTTATGCACAGCAACTGACTTCCTATTCTGTAAGAATTAATATTAAATGAATTTATATAGAGTTTATGGTAAAATTAATTAATACATTTTTATTTTTCATTGTTTGATGGAAAGTGCCCTAAAACTGTTTCCTTATTGAAATGTGCTTATGTTAACAAGTCCTCCATCTAAACCAACACATAAAATTTGCTTTTGTTTTTCTCTTTTCTCCCAAAACAACATTCACAGGGCAACAGTGAACTTGTCCCACTTACCCTTAAGACAAAAGTACTCTGACAAATGTTAGACTTCTGTCAGTCTTGCAATGAATGGTTAGTGGGGATAATAATTATATTCTTCTGATAAGATTATTGTGAAGATTATTTGAGTCATTGTATAGGTGGAGACTGGTAACCAGTCGGGGAAAACTATATTAGCATTATACCCAGATTTTTCTTAAATGATTAACTCTCACTTGCAAGCTCCTCCCCCTCTCCTATAGAGAGCAAACGAAGAAACTTTAATTTAATCTTATCAGGTAATATGCATTGGATAAAATCTCTTAGCATTTAGTACTCCCAGGTTTACCCTTTCTTCCTTTTTAATAAGGGGTTCAAAGGACATATGTGATCGAATCACAGGAAGGATCAGGGAGACAGACACATGACCTCTTGCTGATCCAGATGAGTGGCTGTTCTAACCCACAGGTGGGCACTGGTGGCTATAAATGGAGAAATGTTTGACCCAGGATCTTCTATGGTTTTTATATTATCATTTTCTACTGAAGTATGATGGTGGTAAATGGTTGATTTTCTAGACACTAACAATGCTTCCAGGAAGCATCAGCTTACAGATAAGAATATTTTCCTTGGATACCTACACTTAACCTGGGTTTTCAATCGAACTCCCTGTGGGTCTATTCACAGCTTCATACAATGTTAGACTGATTGGCTTTCAGACAGTTAGTTTCCCACTTCTTTGGAAATCCTTTCTATAGTCTCCCCAGCCAGACTTGCGTCCAGCATGCCCCTTCTCTCTTCCACTGTACTCCCAAGAATATACAGAGATTCTTGATCCTTTCATCTTATCAAAGTGTCATGGGGAGTTCAGTGGCTCCTTCTCAGGCACTCTTTCTTGCTAACCATATTCACTTTCAGTGCCTTTTATTGTTCAGCAGCTACTTTAGCCCATGGATGTGGGAGACAGGTTATGAGGTTATTCATTTCCTGATACCTAAACAGAGTATGAGAGAAAATACCTTCAATTTTAAGGGTTCACTCCATTTTATCTATTCCTTACCCTCTCTCCAGCACAGCAAAGCAATGTCAAGATATAGGTACATCACTACCTGATCTCTTTATTTCTGTGTTCCTCCTCCTGAGACCTACCAGGGTGAGAAGGGAGGGGATTCCTGTTTCTTCTCTACCTTGGGCTATATATTCTGATCAAACAGATTTTAGTGTTTTGTATGTTACATTGAATTAAAGAAATTTAGAGAATCATTTTCTACTAGTAAGACTTAGCTTTCAAGACCTTGCTATTGCTGCTGGGCATCAACTTTGATGCTCAAAGTCAATCAATGCCTTTCTTATGCTGGGCAGAATAAGTTCTTCCCTTCTGGGTGAAATATGTGTCCTGACTGGCCCTTGAAGCTAGAAGACATGGTGGGGAAAATATACCAGGGAAAAATAAAAATATACCATCTTAATATCTCCTCCAATTCATCCTTATGTGTTAAGTTCTTTTGTGTAATATATCACTGAAGACACGCACAGTCTTATGAGGAAGACAGTCATCTTCATTTCATACATATTAACAATGAAATTTGAAGAGCTTGGGTTATGAGCCCAAAGTCACATAGTGAGCAAATTGCAGGGCAACTTTTGAAGTCAGATATTATAGCTCCAGAGTGTATATGTTCATCAATCTAGCAATGCCTTTTTGACAAGACATTTAAAATATCTTTAGAGAAGTTGAAAAGTTTGGGTATTTCAAAACACTAACAGATTTGATCTGGGGGAGAGGGGAGGCGGTGGAAATAGGATACTTGAGAACAGAGTCTTCAAGCATCTTGAGTAGCACACACCAACTAGGTCATGTACAACAAGTTTTCTTCTTTTTTCCATGCTCAACCTGTTGCCCAAAATGCTTTATTTTCCACCCTGACAACTTAGGAATTGCATTCAATTCGTCTTTTCATTGAACTGCTTCTATTGTACATTTGTGTTTACAATAATGCCTTTCTTTAATGACTATTCATTTAAAAATGTAATATAGACAGAAGTCTTACTAAAATCAGTTTGAATTAATCAATTGACTTTATAATTAGATTTTAAACACGCTTCCCTTTATTTAGAAAATTCCTTTTATTTTAGACCCCAGCACAAAAATCCTAGGGACTTAAACATCATAGAAACATTAGACTCTTGTAAAACATTTCTAATTTATTCTGTCTGCAGTAATAAAGCAAAATAATCTAGCATTTTTTAGTGCATAAATATTAGTCTGGTGAACTTCAAGTTTTATGAAATCTGAAAAACAGTTCAATGGCATCTATCAATGCACAAACTTAAAATCACAGAGCTTGGCAAGGTCAGCACAGGCAATCTGTCTTGGTACCTTAGGACTTCTGTGATTTTGAGCATTAGATGTCAGAAATCATCAATCCAGTTGAGAAATCACCAAAAAATTCCAAAATTGACCAGAATACTTTTCCATACTATTACAATGCTCTTTTATGAGTAATCAAATTTTCATATAACAATGTAAGAAAATATCTAATTTTGACAT
The DNA here is from genome assembly GCF_000164805.1 of Carlito syrichta. Classification (NCBI taxonomy): domain Eukaryota; kingdom Metazoa; phylum Chordata; class Mammalia; order Primates; family Tarsiidae; genus Carlito; species Carlito syrichta. The sequence goes on along the minus strand of NW_007031715.1, from coordinate 673,763 downwards.
GTATAAGACAATTAAATTTGAGTCTGAATGATGAGATGATTTCCACTTCATCAGGGTGATGAAAAAATAATAAAACGGTCATGAAGAACATAGTTAAAAAATACAAACTATCCCAACATGTTTGGGGCATGGGACCCTTATAGACACAAACGAAATGTTCTTCATAAAATATCTTTGGTTTCTGTGCAGTACATTGTGTTCTTCCAGGTTACTAAAATTGACTATTTGATGGTAACCCTCTCAGTGTGGATAACCTAAGCATAAGATGCCATGATCGCTAGGGTTGTCTTGTGTTCAGCAATGTTCCTCACTGACTAAGTCTTAAAGTCTAAAGTGCCCTCAACAATGTGGCTCCTTATGTCATTGTACAGCGACTGTAAAAGTGCCCTTGGAAAACACTGAATTTTACTAAGGACTGGGAAATGACTGATCAATTTTTAATGTACCTGTTTCTATAAATCTAAATTGCCATTTCCAGACTAATTTCATTTTCCATATGATGTGCATATAAAGGCATAATTTTTAAAAAGTGAAATTTCAATATATGTCCAACTTGGCTGGCAAATTTCAAAATTAAAAAGAAACTGTCTTTATAATTTTAAATTATGCTTACATGATAGCCATAAATCTCAGTGTAGTTTTCTGGGTTTAAGTCTTGGATACTGATCAACCCTTTAGTCCTCTGCAGTTGAATTAAATATCATGGAAACATTAGTGTTGAAAACTAAATAGATGGAATTGTAAAATCTATTTACTTAACCTAATGACACTAGTATTTTTCCTTTATTTACACAATGACACTTGAAATCAATCAAATGTCAGATTACTTTTAGTTACTTAAGCTGGATATGTGACACTGTTGCATGTTGAACAATCTATGAATTAATTTATCTAAACAATAATTTTGGAAATTAAATAATGTGACTAGTATGACTATTATGGCTTGTAGAACACTTTTCATAGTAACATTATGAGGTGACCAATGACAGCTAAATTCAAATATTCCAGTTCCCAAGGCATGTTCTCTAATTCAGAAATAAATATTACCAACAAGGATGAATATTTCATAATCTTTGTGCCTTCACTTGCGGAAAAAACTTAATTCCATCTGTCAACCAATTCTGTATCAACTAAATTGGCCAGTGAGATATCTTCATTTTCTTTCCATGGTATTCAGAGTATTCAGCTAAAGAATCCCATGGTATTAATTCTTCTACCTAACAGTAGTCACAGTTTCTGTTGATTTTCACATAGATTATATTTTTAATTTACATTGACTTTTTAGACCCATTTCCTCATTTGAAAAGTAGGTAAAATAATAGTGTTGAGAAGAAAATTCATTGTGCAGCCATCGAAGATTAAACTTCAAGTCTCCACTTGCAAAAGTCCACACAATATATTTTCATTGCCATAAGTTTTTGTAAAATTTTAAAAAATAAAATACTAATGAATTTTTTTTCTTAAAGGAGTACTCTCTATTCTATAAAACTCAGGCCGCACAAAACCTATATCTACTTCTGTATATATTTCATAAGGTTGCTACGAGGATGAAATGAGATCATGTAAATGTGTTTGCCCAATGCTGAGCACATTATGTGCTTAAATATAAACAATTGTTATTATTACAGGTATCTAGTATAGGGTTCTATGCAGTTCATGAGGAAAATATTCAATAATGTAGTGTTTGTTGTTGTATTAACCGTCCAAGATTGTTTGCATTTACATGTCCAGCTTTGCTATTTCCAGAAGGAAAAATTCATGTCTATCTTGTCTACTTTCAACCCAGTCACTAGTATGGTGCATGGCACACTGAAGACACTCAATGAATATGCATTGCATTCATGATTATTATATATATATTTTTTGAGTTGGAGTCTCACTCTGTTGCCCAGACTGGAGTGCAGTGGTATATATAATTTATAACTGAGAATAATATTCAAATTGTAAAATAAAATACATTGAAATAACATTGTTATTTAGAAGATTCTATTGTCTCTTAGTTGTACAATTAATTATTAAATGTTTCACTCTTTTTACAATCTCTTTTAATCTATAATGATTTATTTTATAAACTAAGCTTAATTTATTTCAATTTTTGTAAAGTTCAGAGTTATTCTTTTAAGAAACCAGGCTATATTGCATTGCCCCAGTAACCCCAGGACAATAACATTAGTGGAAATAATATAATTAAATATTCATATCAGTAATTTTTCTCTTCTAATTGACTTATCTGCTCTACTCACACAGATTGTAATAATGTTGGACTAACCCTATGTGGCAGCATCTTTGGCTTTTATGTACTCCCATTTGCCACTCCTGCCATACATACACAGAACATTTGGTTTAAAGTTTCAGAAGTCTGCTCAGTTTGATAATGTCAACCCATCACATTTCTGTTAAGCAGACATCAAATCAAATGATGCATGTCATAGATACATAAATATTACATCCATGGAAAGCAAATTTCTAGCCACAAATGCATAGACTCTTCTGGTTTGTAAACTTGAACTACATTCTTAAATGTTGGCAGTAAGAAGAAATTGATGCAGAGATAATGCAGAGTTCTCGAGGATTCCAATGGCCAACTTACTTGGTAACAAATTTTATAAAGTTTTTTGACACTCAAAAATGTCCTTTCCTTAAAGTCATTTTCTTAACAAAAGTGTAATCATTACTCTATTGAAAGTAGACATAATTTTTTACAATTACTTCAAAAATAAAATTTACCCATCCATGTTCTCAAGGTTAGTTCAAGGCAATTCTAAAGCATCATAAGCCAAAATCGTTACACGATTGAACCTTATCACTCGATAAGTGATTCTGACAAAATTGCCATTTTTTGGAATTGATCAAGACCAATGTCATTTCAAGAATGAGAATTCTCCTTGTGAAAATAATTCTTAAAAAAATTACTTACTTTCAGAAAGAACTTTATCAAATGTGTTTAAGTTTCAGTATGGAATCAATTCTCTTATTATACATTTCCAGTCTTGTTAAACATCTAGGAAAAATGTATAACATGTAGGAGACACTATACATATTTGTTGAACTTATTTAATTCAGACAAAGAAAGCCAAAGGAGTTTGAAAGAGACTGCTTCTCAGATTTCTTTTTCCCCTGTTCTCCGCCTGCAGCCAATGTCATATTTGTTTTGACAAAGTGTATTTCACTTTACCATTTGGGTAATGACTGCCTTAGCTTGACTTTCTCTAAAAGCAGATCCTTAGCTGAGCATTCAGGTACAAGTGATATATTTGGAAATTGAAAACAAAGCAAAACAAACAAACAAACAAAACTACAGGGCCATGGTGGAGAAGTCAGATGGGAAAGGGAGGCCAGTTCATAAAGGTGTTTATCAAAGCAATAGGTACCAAAGGTAACTGGAGCTCAACCCCACTAAGGATACCCTTGAACCAGTTTGAAACAGGTGCCTCTTAGTTAACCCCACTGCTGGGCAATGCAGTTGAGCATCTATATATCAATTTCCACTGGTTGTTGGATGTTTCTGATGAGATGCTCCTACAAGGGTTAATTCCCTGACTCTTCCAGGATGGAATGAAGGTAGCAAAGTGGTCTTCAATAAGAGGAGAGAGCCCTCAGGGAAGGAAGCCCAAGCATTAGCTGTCTCTCAGAAATTAGGCAATGGTTGATGAGGTGGTCAAGGTGGAGGGACGAGTGAGGAATATGCCAGAATGGCATCCTTTGCTGACCATCTTCTGAAATATTTTTTAAAATATGCATAACATTTTAAGACTTCTGTTATAAGGACTAAAAAGAGATTTTTAAAAATGTTTTTCTATTTTGACAGTCACCTTTGACACTGCAGTTTAATAGTTACTTCAAAAACCTGCTTCAGAACACCCTGGTTCTTTTTCTTTGCACTCCTTGAAGTCAGTGTTTTAGCAGCAGCTGCCGGTCAGTGTGGCTCTTCTGTTTTCCCACAAGGCTGTTGCCATGTGGACCTCGAAGCCAAGACTGGCTCTGACCTGCCAGACCCTCTCTTCCTCTGCTTCTCTCTCACAGACTCCCATGCTTCCTGACTTCCTGGAAAATCTTTTCCTTTGCTCAAAGTACAAAACAAGAAAATACCTCCCACTCTGGAGCAAACATATGAAGTCGCAAGCTACCCGGTGACAGTTGTTCCATAAAATAGCAGCTCTATTAAATTGCATTATGTAAAAATGGGATTTGTACCAGAGTTGTTTTATAGGAGGTTGGTTTATATCATCAACTATTTCATTGAATATCTGGGCTGTGATGAGTCATCCATAAAACTGGCAGAATAAAACTTCGGGAGTGGCTGTTGTAAAGTTCTTCTAAGGCTCGTAAAACAGGTTATGCGCTTCAACAGTTCTGATATTGCTGAAACATTTTATCAAAAGAACTTGAATCATCATCAGTGCTACATTTTAATTTGATTTTTAGGGACAGTTTTAACTTTCTTTCCATGCTTCCTGATCTTTTATTTAAAAGTATGAGACAACTTGATCTATTGTTCCTCTTCACATTGGTTCAGAGAAGAATACAAAATTACACTATTATATGCTATTATAGATGGGAGGGAGTTTAAAGGTTAGAATAAGAACCTTGACACTTTTGTTGTTATACCAAAATAAAAGCTAGCATTTGCTGAATATTTGTACTGTTTCAAACATCACATTGACTTATGACTCCATTGTTTACATTCATTGTTTCACTTAATGTTAATGACAATTCTGTGAAATACTTACTACTATTATTCACATTTACTTAGGAGAAAACTGAGGTTCAGGGAAATTAGATAACTTCTTAAAGTAAGAATCAGGAATCAAACCCACGCTTCTGTACAAGAAATTATGCTATTAAAGCTTCATTCTACCATCTTATAAAATACCATGTACCCATGTAAATCAAATATTTAGACAAAATCTGTGACAGAAAAGATTACAGTAAGTGTTTGCTTCTGGGTGGGAGGATTGAGTTTGGGTAGAAAGGGGCTTGAGGGAATTTTCTGGGATAGTCGAAATTTTATGTCTATTGGCAAAAAAAGATACTAAACTCTGAAAAATTGTTAAAGATGGTTTATTCTGGCCATCTTAAACATCTTGGGGATTCAAACCCAGGAACACCCATCCTCAGGAGGTCCTAAAAACATGTGTCTACTTTGACTGAATGGTGGCTTGGTTATATACATTTTAGGAAGGCAGAAATTACAAGAAATCACAAATCATCACGAATGATATTTTCATTGGTTTGGCCCAGAAAGGAGGGATATTTCCAGGTGGGGGGAGAGACTTGTAGGTCACAGGCCAATTCAAAGATTTCTTGACTACAAGTTGTAGTACTTCTCTAAGGAATTTGGGAAATCAGTAGGAGAGGTATTTTGTTATAATAAGGAGGTGGAAAACACCAGGTTTGTTGATATGTAACTGAAGCCCTACTATATGTGACAGATTCAGGGAGGATAGAAACATGTCTTACAAGGCTCCTCTGTGTCTGGGAATCCACAAGAGATGACTTTGCAGGGCCTTAAACCTTTTTTTGTTGTTTGATGTTATGCCAAACTCAAGTTGAAAAGCAAACTTTGGGATATAGGGTAAGAGGGTAAACCAAATCCTGTCTGTGAGTCCTTACCAGACAGTGACTCCCCAGACGTTTTAGTTAGAAATATGGATAAGAGAACAAAGGTCAGGTTTAACCTTCACATCTTTTTTTTTTTTTTGAGTTGGAGTCTCACTCGGTTGCCCAGACTGGAGTGCAGTGGCCGCTCCCGGTCACCGCAGCCTCGCCTGCTGGGCTCTAGCGATCCTTCGCCTCAGCCTTCCGAGTAGCCAGAATTACAGGCATGCGCTACCACGCCCAGCTGATTTTTTGATTTATTTAGAGATGAGGTCTCGCTGCCCAGGCGGGTCTTGAACCCGCGGGCTCAGGCAATCCACTCACAAAGGCATGGGATTACAGGCTGAGCCACTGAGCCCGGCAGCTCTCATATCTTAATAGGTGCATGGTTATAAAGATTATAAAGATTATACAGGTATACACATTTTTCAAAATAGTGAAGTGTACACTTAAAATAGTGGAGGGTACACTTCATCACTATACAATGCAGCCATGTAACCAAAAGTCATTTGTACCCCTAAAGCTACTGAAAAAAAACAACAAGCAAACAAAAACACATCTAATGGTAACATTTAAAGCCAGTGCAATGAACTGAAGGAAATTATACAGGCACACCTTCTCCTGGTGTACTATCCACCTCCCTTTTCAGCCATGACATCTAAATAGAAGAAGTCACCCATTCCTCTCATTCTGCCTTCCAAACCACTCGAGAGATCAAATTGTGCACATAACCCAGTCCAGCTAGTCAGAATCCTTTCCAAAAACTTTTACCACTTGGGCTAATTGCCCTATAGCGACATAAATCCTACTTGCTGACAGTCAAGTCCTTTACTCTTGGAGAAGGTAACCTAGCACTTAAAGTGTGACTAATACAAGTAAGTTGCTGAACAACTTAAATTTTATCTAATTTTAATTAATTTAAATTTAAGCAGCCACACATGGCTAGTGACTAACACACTGGACAGCATAGATTTAGGAAAATGAGTCAGCTATCCACAGAGTATAAGACACAAGTAATGGGAAAAGAGAGCTGTGGTAGGATTGGCGCTCCTTTCAAGGCCAGCTCCACCCAGTCCATTCCTGTGATTTGAAGATGTAAACTAATGAATACATATGCCTCCGTCTCTGCAAATGATTCTCTTCCAGAATGTTGCCATTTAAAATTACTTTTAATAAAGTAAAATGATCTTTATAAGATGATTTGTGAAAAGAAAGATTGGCCTTCTGTATTTCTTTTCCCAATATTTGTTACCATAAAGGTCCAATATCTCCTGGGTAAAACCTTAGGTGAAATATAGATAAAGTGTCAGTTAATTGAAAGTGCTCCATAGATAGCAGTATTCAACATAAAATGCAGATGCCTGGGTTGAGGGTAACACTTCATTGTAAGTTTCCATTTCTATAAGAAACAAATAGCTATTAAGTAAATACAAATGACTATTGTAAATCTTTCCATCTTTATAAGAATGGAAGATGGTATAAATAGACAAAATTAGCATTGACACCTTCAGGTACCAGGAAAAGAAGATGCTGAAGATTGAAATGATTATTCACAACTTTTCCTAGGATTGCCCGAGTTAACTTTCAAAAGTCTCAGGTAAATGAGATGTGTCTGGATTCATAACTTTGCATAATTTATGACTTTATTTTCACTCTTGAATTACTGTAGAGAGTTTTCCAAAGAATGTTTCAATATACTGTGACCAATAATTTCATAGTTAATGACTTAGCATTTGCAACTGTACTTTTGATTCCTAGCTGATAGTGTCTGCCTAGTAGACTGACATTATTTTTACAGTAAAAGTTATAATAAGACAAGTACTCTGTAAAGATTATGGCTAATAGTATTTAAGAAGTGGAGGGAACCTTAGAGAACATCTAGCACAACCCCCTAATTTTACAGATGAAAAAACAAAAGCCCAAGAGAGTCACACTGATTTGCTCAAGGTGAGGACACCTAATTACTGGGTAAGTGGACACTACATCCTGTCTCCTAATTCCCAAAGCTTGCTGTCAGTGAGCCAATTCCAATACATCTTGCTATTCTGACTTTTACCACTTCAAATGATATCTTAACTACCATTTATGAATTTTATAATTCTGAAAGAACTGACATTTCCATGACAAAATTTCATATAATCTAATATTTTCTTTGTGACTTTGACATCAAGCAACACTTGTATAAGATGTATATCCTTGAAAAATCTGAAAAATGTAATGCAAACTCAAAATATACTAGCTTTCAGGGAAATTTTACAGAGAGGTCTAGCATCAATTTGTGTAAAACGATCTTAAAATTGTATTTGTCACCTACATTATCATTTAAATTACAATAGCTGCAGAAAGGGTACAAGCTTGAAATTGGGTAGACTAGCCATAGTACTTTCTTAACTGCTCAAGGTTTAGTGTATCCTTGTTATAAAAGGATTATAATTTTACTGGATATAGAAAGAAGCTCACACAGTTTTTGTCTCATAGGGCTAATAAATATATAGCAAAACTTAATAGTTTTTGTGTTTTCACATTTGAATCAATGTTTCTATTATTACATATTCAATGTGGTTGCTAGAATATTAATTATATAACATAAAATCAATTATTTATCTGATTAATACTAATGCAATTCTGTTACTTATAAATCAAAATAATTTTTAAAAATTTAGTTATATGTATCTGAGATGATTCCATTTGGCATATTGAAAACTAACAGATCCTTCATAGTGGAAACAATTTGGAACCAAACAGAAAACCACAGATAAAATTTTGCTCTGCTGCTTTCTGACTGCCTTCCTTCTAACTCCTCAGTACTTTATCCCAGAGTTTAGACCCATAGAAAGAACAGCAGACAGCTAATCTGAAACCAATGTTCAAAGTGTGATTAAACATGATTAGATCATGTGCTCTGATATTACTAGAAAATACTTCCACAAAGTCTTTACTAGGTGGATTATTGTTGCTTGCCACAGATATAATAAGCTTGGCACTTAAACACAAGTTGACTGGTATGAGAATAAACCTCCATGAACCAAATCAGACTGTTTCTGCAGCAAAACTCCAGATCTTCTTCCCACAACCATGAGCACCTTTGGGATTTTGTCACCTTTGTACTTTTTACCTTTCCCAAATCTTCACAATTTTCTTTCTTTGTGTCTTCCCTAATAATGCTCACACATGATACAGTAACTGAAGCAATTCATACTGAGACCAGAAGGATGTATAATTATTCCAGATTTTAGGTCGTCATCGTAATCCCCAATCTGGTAGATAACAGAATTATTAATGGCCTTTCAGATCTGGATCCTGAAGCTATTGACCTGAGGATTGGCCTTTTGTATTTCTATTCCCAATGTATGCTACCAATCAGATAAAGGTCCAATACCTTCTGGGTAAAACCTTCGTTAAAATATCAGATAAAGTGTCAGTTAATTGAAAGTACTCAATATATAGCAGTTTACTGAATGAATGAAATAAACTAAATAAAGAACACTATTATGGTAGTATATTTAATATAACATTCATTTTGTAATAGCAAATTTCATTAGAATTCAGAAAATGTAATGTCTATCCAGGACTCTATTATTTCTTGTCATATTAAAGACAAACTATATATTGCTAGATGAACAAGTATTTTCCTTATGTCAATACAAAGGATTTGAAAATTGTGTTTTAATTTCAAAGAAAGACAGTGATATCTCTATAATTTATGTATTCTCAGAGTCTAGCATGGTACCAATAAATCCCTTATGTCACAATAAGTGTTTATGAAAGAGAGGAAGGGGAGGAGGGAGGAAAGGAAAGAAGAAAGGAAGAAAGAGAGGGAGGGAGAGAGAGAGGGAGGGAGGGAGGGAGGAAGGAAGGAAGGAAGATTAAAAAACAGGAAAGAAGAGAATTTATTACAGTCTATCAAAAGGTGAAGGTAGAACTTGGATTTAGAATTCTGCGCTTTAGGAGGCCGAGGCGAGTGGATTGGCTGAGCCCGTGGGTTTGAGTCCCACCTGGGCAACTTGGCAAGACCTCATCTCTACAATAAATAAAAAATTAGCTGGGTGTGGTAGTGCTCGCCTGTAGTTCCAGCTACTTGGAAGGTTGAGGCGGAAGGATCGCCGGAGCCCAGCAGGTCGAGGATGCGGTGGCCAGGAGTGGTCACTGCACTCCAGTCTGGGTGACAGAGTGAGAATCCAACTCAAAAAGAAAAAAAAAAAAAGAATTCTGGTTTTTGACTTCACTGAAAATATCTATTTTTTAATACTTAAGTTATCTAGAAGAGATAAACAATAAGTCATTCTAGAAAGAAATATCTGAACTGCTACTATGTGCAGATACTTCTGGGCTTACAACACAAATAAAGCACAAGTTACTTCTCTCTAGATAGTCACAGACTGGTAAAAAAAAAATCTTTAGACATATCTATAAATTATGTAAAGATTATAGTAATAGTAGTGAATTGATGGAAGGAGGTTGAAAAATGGTAATAGGGAAAATAAATCTGGATAAGAATTGCTTGAGCTAAACTCGATCTCTAAGAGATATTGGATGGTCAGAGACATTAAAAGGGTTAAAAGGATGGCATTCAAGGTGGAGGGGGTGGTACTTGAAGATCTTATTGTGGGGGTATGAAACTTTATAGCGAGTTTTCCTGAGCATTCGGTTAGTTTGATATGACTAAAGTATAGTCTGTGTTGGGGGGGTATGTGTGTATGCATGTGTGTATGTGGTTGTATAGAAGATGGAGTAAGGGTGGGAAAAAGTCAATTTAAGAAAATGCTAGAAAGGAAGCTTGGTCAAGATGAAACAATAATAAAAGTAGGGATTATAGATAATGCCTATAGCCGGATCACCAGGCACCAGGCACTAGTATAAACATTTATACATACTAACTTATCCAGTGAAAACATAGATACAAACACACACATACTTTACAGATATACCATCATGGTAATCCACAGGCAGACATAAAATAGGTACTTTACTCTCATCACATAACTAGGGGGCAACAGAGGCAAGAGTTGAAAACAGTCTGTGGGGACGCATATATTTCATGCCGAGGTGTTTGGACAAGAGAGGAATTGAAGCATCCTAATAATGTTATTAATATCCTCAGATTCTGACTTTGTTTGTAGAATTTATTTATAAAGAGGAGCAGGAGAACCAGGGCAAGAGTTCTTCCTGGGAAGAGATACAGTAGCTCAAGACAGCACAGAGAAGTCAGTGAAGAGACATCGTAAAAAAGTAGGGCATGAGGACCCAAAGACTCACCTCAGTGAGAGCGGAGATAGAGTGGAGTAAGTATCATTCCTGTGTCTAGATTGAGTGAATGAGTGAGGAGTTTTTTTTTTCTTACTGAGCCTTCAGGAGAAATGCCTAGTGCAAGACTGGAATCCATTAAGATGCAACTTTACCAGTCTCAACTGGAGACAAACATGGAAGTTAAGAATGGCTTCTTAACAGGTATAGGTAGAAATACAGTGCCAATGCAACTGTGAGGCATTCTCACTTCCCACTTTTATTTCCGTTATTATAATGCACCTAAGAAAGATATGCAAAGAGGAAAAATAAAGCAACCTTTACGTGAAAGTATTCTTATTAATAAAAAATAAACACCTAGCTCTTATCCTAAAGAGGTTATTTCCAAATGGTGAGAAATAGTTGTGAAGTATAAGTATATATAAGCCTTAAATTCCAAGACAGATTTACATAATTTAGCATAGCTTGTGGGTAATGATGATGATAAAACCACTAAACATCTGCTAAGCATTTAAAAAGCATTTTCCTTCCGTGAGCACCAGTAACTAGAAAATAACATACTTTGGCACAAATTGTCCTTTGAAAATATAGTCTGGGGCCAGTAGAATTTCATTTATGGTTTTGTTTGAGATCCCTGCTTTTTGTTTTTCCTTAAAAAGTATTTATAACCAGAAGTTTCCACCTGTTTGGAAATGCAGATGCCAATAAGTACACTTAATTTTTTGGATGATGGCAATGTCAGACTTTCAGAAAACTGCCTCTACCTCTATCTGTAGCACAGCATAAGATCAGAAGAGAACATGTGCCAGTTGGGAAACAAACAGATTTGTGGCAGGATTTGAATGATAGTGCTGTTTACTGTGCTTATAAGATGCTATGATTGACAGATTTAATCTAATCTAGTAACAGTGATCACCTGTTAATCCAAACCCAAATTTTGGGGGGTTGTAATAAGTAATTATTTTTATTAATGAACTTTTTAAAAATCATGAATTGGATAATTCGTATGTCTTTTATTTTCTACAAAGTTTCCTCATCAACAGATGTGAAATAATTTACCAAGTTTGGCTTTAAATCGACTAAACCTGTATAAAGTAGCACAAATGCCACTTGCAGTGATAATACTGAAAAGAAAAAAATCCTATTACTGTTTTATGTTTTCTTATTGCAACAATATTTTGTTTTTTACTTTATTTTAAAGATGTAGGATAAAAGTCAGGATTAGGTACATAAGTAATCTACATGCAGGTGAAGTTTGGGCCTCCAATTGGTCCTCACTTCTCCTGGTTTAGGACCAGGTACCCTGTGTGTTGTTATGTGTCCCCCATCTCCTTACCCTTCCCCTGGCAGCATCCTATGACTGCCAATCCCATCCCTCCCTTTTGTTATGGTAATTAATGTTCAAATCCCACTTAATGAGTGAGAACATGTGGTATTTAGTTCTTTTGTTTCTGTGATAGATTACTAAGTATGATTGTCTCCAGCTCTATCCAATTTACCATGAAGTTCATGATTTTGTCTCTCTTTATGGCTATATAATATTCCATTGTGTATATGTACCACAATTTTCTTTATCCAGTCTACTTTCAATGGACAGCAGGGTTGGTTCCGTGTGTTTACTATTGTGATTAGTGTGGCAATAAACATGGGTGTGCAGATGTCTTTTTTGTAGAACAATTTGTGTTCCTCCCGGTATATTCTGAGATGGGGGATTGCTGGATAGAATGGAAGATCAATTTCTAGTTCCTTTAGAAATTGCCACACTGTTTTCCATAGCAATTGGACTAGTTTCCACTCCCACCATCAGTATAGAACCATCCCTTTTTCGCTCCACCCGAGCTAGTTGTTTTTTTGATTTATTAATGGTGGCCATTCTCACTTGCATATGGTGGTATCTCAATGTTGTTTTGATTTGCATTTCATTAATGCTTAGTGAGGCTGAGCTTTTTTTCATGTATCTGTTGGCCGCTCATATGTCTTTTTGAGAAGTGTCTATTCATGTCCTCTGTTCATTTTTTAACAGCGCTATTTGCTTTTTTTCCTTTCTGCTTGTTTGAGTGCTTTGTAAATACTGGATGTTAGGCTTTTATCAGATACATAGTTGGCAAACATTTTTTCCCATTCTGTGGGTTGTCTCCCTGCTCTCTTTGTGGTTTATTTTGCTTTACAAAAGCTCTTCAGTTTGATGAGGTCCCACTTGTCTATCTTATCTTTTATGGCATATGTTTTTGGGGATTTGATCAATGATTGGTTACCCACTACAATGTGCATAAGAATGTCTCCTGCATTTTCTTACAGGATTCTTATTGTTTGAGGTTTTATGTTTTGACCTTTGATTTATTTAGGGTTGATTTTTTTGTGTGGCAATGAGTAGGGATCCTATTTTATCCATCTGCTTATGGCAAGCCAGTTCTACCAGCATCATTTACTGATTAAAGTCATCTCTCCCCAGTGGTTGTTTTTGGTGACTTTGCCATAGATGAGTTGGTTGAGAGATTGAGGCTTTGCTTCCGGAATTTCTGTCCTATTCCATCTGTCTGTATGCCTGCTCTTGTACAAGTACCAGGCTATTTTATTATTGCCTTACAGTAGAGTTTAAAGTCTGCAAGTGTGGTACCTTCTGCTTTGCTCCTTTTGCTGAGGATTGATTTGGCCATTTGTGGTTTTTTGGTTTGCTTGCTACCATATGAATTTAGAAAAAAGTACATAGAAGGTTAAGAAAATTGTGTGGATAGACCTAAAAGAATAGCTTTAAAACGTCATTTTGAAGACTGAAATTTACTTCAGATATCTAGCAATACTGTTCAAAAATTAAATCATACTTTTAAACAAAAACACCAACAATGAAATAAACTAAACAAACTTAGATTGAAAATACAACTCAATCTGGGTGTGGTGGCTCATGCCTGTAATCTCAGCACTTTGGAAAGCGGAAGAGGGTAGTTTGCTTGAGCCCAGGAGTTTGAGACTAGACTGGGCAATATAGCAAAACTTCGTCTCTACAAAAAAAAAAAGCCAGGTGTGGTGGCACATGCTTGTAGTCCCAGCTACTTAGGAGGCTGAGGCAGTAGGATCTCCTGAGCCCAGGAGGTCAAGGCTGAGGAAAGCAGTTATCTTTCCACTGCACTCCAGCCTGAGCAACAAAAGAGACCCCAACTAAAAAAACCAAAAAACAAACAAACAAACAAAAACACTAAAAACACCCATAAGTAAAGTTTTTTAATGTAAATTCACCTAATAAACTACCTTAAATAATAGAAAATAAAATAATCAAGGCTTCATGTACAAAGTACATGAAGAAAAATACTTTGAAATGTATTTCATCCAGAAAAAATTTTAAACTAACAAGTAAAATTATCTTCTTATATAGAAATTATTTAAGGTGGCAAATGTCTTGTCAAATGACTACCATGGTAAGGCAGTCAACTTTATTCCAGTTTATAAATCAAGTTTCAATGGAAATCCTAAAAAAAATATAGATATGTAAGATACAATTCAATTGGAAACTAACTGCACCTACATGTTCATTGCAGCACAATTCACAATTGCAAAGATGTGGACTCAACCAACCAGTGGATAATGAAAATGTGGTATATATACAACATGGGATACTATTCAACTATTAAAAAGAATGAAATGATGTCTTTTACAGTAACTTGGATGGAATTGGAGAACATCATCCTGAGTGAACTAACTCAGAAACAGAAAACCAAATACCCCATGTTCTTACATATAAGAGGAAACCAAATTAAAGAGCTGCAAAGGCATAGAGGATGGAATAATGGACCCTGGAGACTCAGAAAGGGGAGGGGACAAAGGGTGGAGGAACAATAAAAATCACCTATCAGGTACAATGTGCACAGATGGGTATAGTATAAACTTAAAGCCCAGATTAAAAACTATTTGTACCCTCTAAAGCTATTGAAATAACTTTCTTTTTAATTTGAAAAGCTAAGGAAACTGAATACCTAAGCTGCTATAACCAACTAGGAGAAAACCTACTGCAAACCTACTATGTGCCGGTGAGATGTTAGGAATTGACAGTGCACAGACAGCTCAGACACTGACTCTGGTGACAACTGGTGGAATTATCTAATCTGTTATTATACTAGCTAACTCCTATCCTTAGCACACTGGCTTGTCTTCTGCCTAAAATGTACTGCTTCCCTAATAATTTAGTCTGCCACTGTTAGGCTGGTATTTTTTAGACATAATTTTGTATAGTTTTGTCCTGGTCTAAATTCGGCTAATGTATTTATTATTAACCCACATTCAGTCTTCTTTAACTCTTTAGCTCTTTATAATCTAGTATCATTCATTGTAGTCAGTCTTCATGTCTGTGAGTTCCCAAATCTCTCCCATCGTCATGGATTTGGGAACTAGCAGTCATGAAGACTGACTACAAAGAATGGAAATCAATAATAAATGAGTTTGCCTCTAAGCCTATTTCTCAGAGCCAATCTTGCCCTGAAACCGGAAATGTCTAGGTAGTTCCACTCTTTCATACTCTGCGAATCAACCTCACATAGACCCGATTCTGTCTCAGCCCTATTGAGATAACTAGCCCTTCCTAACACACAACTCTCTTTCACTTCTCCTGGACTGAGGAATGGAGCAAATTAGTGAAACGGGGGAAGTATTTCTGAGAAAGCATGGTGTAATGTGGTAATTCATATAGTGTTTTAAAGTCAGAGAAAAGAAGACAGCAGTTCAGGAAGGTGACCTCATCACATTTGCAAAATTAAAAAAAAAAACAAAAAACCTGGAAGCAGTGTGAGTGGTAGCTTGAGAAATGAGGGGAAAATAAACGGAGACAGCAATGCAAATTAAGAAATAATTAGTAATACTCTAGGTGAGAAATGGTGAGGGGAAAGCTTGACTAATGTTACAGTAAAATAATTGTGGTATTATGCATCATCTTTTTAAAAATTTTGTATTTTCTAAATTATTTACAATAAGCACAAATTCACCCCATTAGTTTAAGAAATGTTAACTTTTGAAGCAAAATGTAGTTATACCCATTGACTTCCAAATTCTCTTGCTAGTTATTTACACTAAGTAGATGAAAATGCAGTCAACAAAAATATGTGTAAAATATGAGACCAATTTTATAAAAGATACTTATGTATAGACAGACACATAGAGACAGATGGCTTAGGGAATATGATGGGTAAAGAAGAAAGAAGAGAAAAAAAATTACAGGGAGATATGCAAAAATATTTCATTGGTTGATTCTAGTTATTGTTGCTGTGATTAATGTTTTTTCCCTATTCTTTTTTAATAATGAGAAAATTGAATTTATTTTTTAAAGTGTGAGCAAATTTTCAAAAAATCTAAAGAGGGCAGGGACAGATGCTAGAAATATCAAGCAAGTCAAAGAGACAAAAGGTTTTTGATTGGTGGATGTTCAGGGATGCTACAGAGAGGGAGAAGACATCTCTGATAACTCAAGTTTTGACTGAATGTAGTGGCACAGCTGTTGAAGAACTAGGTACTACAGGAGAAGGATCAGCATCAATGAGAAGTGAGAATTGTTGCAAGTGAAGGAAAGGTTGGCTGTGGGAGCATTCTGTCTCGGAGGAGAAGAGAATTTTAACACTGACATAGTTTAGAATTGCCTGCACATGGTAACAATAAAAAGAAAATAGAATTTATCTGATTTTTGTTATTATTTTTTCTTTATATTTTCTACAAATCATGCACTCCATCTTTGCACCAGAAGAGAATTGTTCCCAGGGCTGTCCTCCATCCTGGTGCATGACTGGGAAAGAAGAGTAGAAATTCTACAGAAATCATTTTGAGAAGAAGAATTCACAGTGCTTATAGTGTTCTAGCTGGAAATATCGAGGAAATAATTGAGGAGAAATAGAAACTGAGCAGAAATAGAGCTTGGAGCTCCAACAGTTTAAAGCTTTGTTTAGTAGCATGGATGGCTTCAGTGAAACTCCCAACACAATAACTTTCTAGCTGTGTAACTTGAGCAAGTTCCTTAATCCCATTGGGCCTCAGTTTGCTCATTTGTTATATAAAGATGATAATAGTACAGATCCTGTAGAGTTATGGTAAAAATTAAATCAATTAATAAATGGCAATAACTTGGAACACAGTTTTGGCAGATAGCAAATACTACACAAATATTTGATGATTTCTATTTTCACTATTTTTTCTTACAAAGCAAACTCTTCATACATTAGTATAAACCCAGTAATCTTGCTAAAAATCCAAATTTATTCAGTATGAATACTATAGATTTTTTTTCTTATGGAAATATTACCAACATTAATTCCTCTTTTAGATAAATGTGATTCACATTCCATCTCTTTATGCATTTTCCTTATTGTTTTACCATTTTCCTATTGCTCTAGTCTATAAATAATGAATACAGCATTTTAATGATTCTTGTAAATAAAGACCATATATTTTTACCCATGAAGCACAAGGAAAATTTTATTCATAATATTTTATTTCTTTCATTGTACTTGAGATTAATAACACAATTTCTCATCCACAAAGTTTATTATAGGCTGTAAAAATGAATGGAATCGCTTTTCTGATTGGCTGAAAAAAGGAGTTTAATCTTATATAATTATCTTTCAAATCACACATGCATCAGCACAGTAAAGTTATCTATTAGATCACTGAACCATTTTACATGATTTTTAGAAAGATTAATATTGATATAAAATGTATATATCTCTCAGTCTATCTCCCCATGATAGACCTTCTTAAAGAAAAACTAAAAAAGACTAGCAGATTGGAGTACTGAATAAGAACTATTCAGTGAATAATCATGGGGACACATTTTTTCCCCTTCCAAATAAAAAAGCAGAGTGTAGAAGCAGAAAAATCAGTCATGAAATTTTTTCTTCAAAAAACATCTTCCTCAAAGGTCTAATTCTTAAAAGTGATGGATACTGTGAAGGGCCTGCAATGGAGGACATCCCATGACCTGACTTCTGAAATCTTTGTAATCGTTCCACTCTAGGTAGTGGTTTGAATAATGCCAGCCTAATCCAAACGCTACCTTTTAGATAGACCTTGAGAAGCAGTGATGTAGTCAAGGTTACACAAGGTTGCACTGGTAATCCAATAAAAATGTATTGATGAGTTCTGTGCACTGAGAAAGAACACGCTGTTACATTATGCTTTTTATACCTTCACAGCTGTGGAAACTTTAGCTTCCAAACCTGCTACTGCCACATAATATATATATTCATCTTTAGGTAGTAAATTTCTCTGTGGTAGAGTTTATTTTTCAGTCTAAAACTTTTTCTTCTTACTTAGAAAAAATTTCAATTTAGAAATTTAAAAATGTGAGACAAGTACAAAATTTAAATTAGTATAGGTGCAGTTCCTATTGTCAAATACTTCTTTAAAAGTCTTACTTTTGAAAATTATTGCTGCCACCCTTACTTCCTTTCACAAGGGAAATATAATCCAACTTAATTTAACAAGGTTCATCCTGATGATTTTGGATATGGCTTACTAAACTAGCACATAAAAGACATCTCTCTGCTATTCAACAAAAATACATAAATTAAATAAATAAGCATATTAGTAAACATTAAATAGGACAAAAGGCACTTTTCCAAATGAAGACCTCCACTGAAAACAAGAGAGTCAATGAACTTTCTTTAAAGCATATGAAACTTCCTATTTAATTTTTGTCTAATAAAAAATGGTATTAAATTTGCTGCATTAGAACTGACACATACTTCAAACCAAAGGATATCCTAACTGTATATAGGGACATCCTAGGTCGTAAAATTAATGGAGTTGAGAATACAAATCCATTTGGCACTGGAGGTTTTGTTCTAATGTAGAAATGTCAAAAGAATTCTGCTCTACTTCAGAGCAGTGCCTGACAGGAGCAAGAAAGCATAAATGTCACTGAACAACCTCAGAGGCAAGCACACCCTTGACTGAAGAGTAATCTGGCATGTGTCAAGAAATTCTATCGCACTGTGATACAAACTGCTAGAAATCACATTTCATTCTCCATGCTAATCAGCACCTTAAATCATATTGCAGTTTATAGGTAGTAAATATGCTTTTCTCCCCTTTGAATGAATGAAGAATAAAGAATGCAAGCAAATGGAAATAAAATTTTTTTTAATGATTGTAATAATTAGCTATAACTGATAAGTATAACTTGGCTTTGGAGTGATATAGCCTTAGCTTCAAATTTTGGCTCCAACACTTAATATCTGTATAAATATAGACAAGTGATATACAGTAATTCCCATCGGGCAATGTAATTGTGAATATTAAATAAGTTGATGTACTTATTGTGTGTTTGGCACTAATAAGACATTGGACATATGAGAGTGAATATGGGAAACATTGTTTCTCTTAACTTAGAGTCCAGTAGAGGCAGACAAACAAGAGCCCAAGTACTTAATTCATCTCTCATTTTATTATATAATAATTAAAATGTAATTAGCTTAGGGGTTATATGGTATACATGTTAATCTACATGCTACAGTACACAATCCTGATTCATCCTGCAAACATTTCTAGAAAAACATCTATCAAATAAGTGTAATAAAATGTTGTAAGCCCTAACATAAAAGTACGTTTAGAATAAAAGCAGTTGTTCAAAAAAGTAGTTTTTAGTTTATCTAAAAATAGAGATCAAGACAAGAAAATGTGAAGAGATGACTTTTCCATAATAGGTTTATCAAAGAGTTTAATTCCTGGAAGAAAACAATAGTCAGAAACTTGCCTATTTACCTCACAAGCAACTTAAAATTTCATACTATAACTAGACAGTGGCTTTCCAAGTCTATTACAGAGTCTGGTGCCATTCTGAAACATGATAAATTCACTAAATAAGAGAGAGGCCTCCTCAGTGCATATTCTGTGACTATAGTATGTAAGACCTGAAAACTCACATGTTAATTTACACAGGGCTTTCTGAAATAACAACTGTACACCTACATGGCAGCTTTACCAGGAAGACTCCCACATAGAGTAGCTTTTTTTTTTCTTAAGAAATTCTGAACATTTTAGTATATGAATTGGGAAGAAGTCAGTTATTCTTCTGTTTGACTTTCTATTTAGCATGTCTATGATGACATTCAAATAAGTGAATAATTGTGCTTATTTTGGGGGGAGTTGATGTGTACACAATAAGGACAATATGTGGACCTCTTTTAATATAGTTGTTTATATACTATATTCTTTATATATTTACAATAAACAACTATACTGAAAGAGTATAAACAGAAAGTTGAAAAGGGAAGAGACAAAAGACACAGTATTTCACTGAGACACAATGAAATGATTGTACATAGAAAAATATATCTTAAGAGTTCAGAGATAAAGTTACAAAAAAGGCAAGGAAAAAAATAAAAAAGATAGTCTCACTTATTCTTTATCATTTTTTGGAGGGAGGTGTTGGAAACTCAGAATTGCAGGCTGGAGGAAGTTTAGGGACTATCTTTATCTGCTTAACTCTCTGCTTCCATCCCAGAAAAGTAGATGTAACACAGAGAACATCGCCACTAACTCATGGTTGGTATTTATTAAAGTACAGCCTTCACTTGGTTCTCCTGGAGGCAGGCTGTGAGACAAGATTCCAGGTCAAGGACTTTATTTGGCAGGAATGCAGAGAGGTAGATAAGAAAAGGAGCCAATAAAGCAATGTCAAGTCAGTTACCACTGCAGGTCACTTATGCCTGCAGAGAAACTGGGAATCCTTAGAGAAATTTTCCATCAGTTTTGTCTCTTCTGGGGTCTCAGGGATCTGGGATATTTATATCTCATTCCTCAGGGGTCATTAGCTACCTTGAACTTCCAGCCCATGGTGTTTTAGGCACACAGTTGGTGACCGAGTGAGAAAACCGTCAGTCAGGTGGAAGCCAGGAGTGCACCACAATGCCAAGGCCTATGGCGCAGAGACGGAATGTATCAACACTGCTATAAGTCCAGTGCGTTGAAGAAAGTTCTACCCCCTTACCTTTCTTAACTTCTTATAGAAACCAAATGTACAAAGACGTTCATATATAGATGTTTTATATAACCAATTATAAACTTCTGTTAATTACCTATCAATATTCTCTGATCCACAGTTCATATGAAAATTCATGTGTGTGTTTTATTTTTGTAAAATGTCACAAGTCCTAGGGCTTCATAATTGTGTAAGCTCAAAACTCATTTCATATACTGTCGCTTTTTACTATACATCTCACAAAATGATAGTACTATCTGCTGTGAGCCTAACAGCATGCACTCCTTTTAGATTAGTTATATTCTCATTATTTGCTATTCAATGCTTGCTCAATTATTTCATCAAGAATCAATTAGAATTAAGAGTCAAAATGATGGAAACAGCTTCTCTGATAAAATCGTATGCTTTAAAAAATTTTTTTGTTTATTTTTATTAATTATAAATTGATGAACTGAATAATGCTATATCTAGTCATGTTATGTTAGCAGGGAGCCATGTAAGACCAGCATTTATATGGAAGCCTCTCCTTATATTTTTAAAATATGTAAATAAGTAAATAAATGAGTTGTAATTTATGAAAGATATTAATTGAGTTTTTTAAAGAAGGCATGGTTTTTCCAGCCTGAAGCAGGAATGCTACATAGTTGGTCATATTTTAAAGATTATGTTATCTTTTTTTCTTTAAAAAAAAGAATCAACATGACAATATCTGGGGACAGGTTAGGCGGTACCATGAAAATCTGGGATACTATGGCGGATACTATGAAAATGTATCTTAGACTTCTTATGTTAACATTTTATTTTTATGGGATTATCAATGTAGGCTTAATATCAATCTTATACTTAACCAATGAGAACAGCAAATAAATCAAAATAATCAAGCATTTTCTTCTTTAAGGAACTGGGAAAGCTTTTGAGCCCTTAATATTATGATATCTATACAGTGAATTCCATATCAATTACTCTCAAGATAGAGGGCTTTGTCAATAGGGTTGTAAACTATTCATTAATTAATTGGTATCTTGGATATTTTATTTTATTTTTATTTCATTTCTATTTTCACCTCACAGAAAGAACTTCTGAGTTACTTTGCTCCTGCAAGGTGTTAATTTTTCACATTTTAGGGTTGAACATAAGCAAAAATTCAAGAGAGCATTAAGAGGCTATGTTTTTGTATTTTAGGCAGATATGCTGAAGTATATCACCCAAAATATATTAAAGGTGACATTTTGATAAAAAGAGAGAAAGGACCCCAAAAGAGAGAGAGAGAGATGATTTGATGTCCTTTAAACAGAATGATAAGACCAAGCTTATTCCAAAATGGCAGGCATACACATGGCTATACAAGAGATAGGGCCTCAGTGTGGGAGACTCTATGACCTACTATGACTTCAAACCTGGAACTCCAGCAAAGATCCTTGTAGGTAGAGTGGACACAGAGAAAGGGAATGTTGTTAAAGGAGCTACCACTTTTGTAAACAAGTAACACTTCAGCACAGAACCACTGACCAGTGTCCTGTTCCAATCCACACATAAGGAGGCAAAGATAGTCATAAATATGCTAAATATGGAGGTTCTTTCTAATTTCGTTGGTTGAGTAGTTTGGGCCAATTAATTTGATAGAGAAAGAGTGATAAAATTCAACATATCTTTCATTGTACCTTGAGTATTTTGGAGCAACTCATAAGTTACATGTTCTTCACATACAAATAAGGTCATTTACTCAAAGGGTAATTCTTCTTGGTCTCCTAGCAAGTATATGAAATAACATTTCCAAAATATGCATTAGGGAGAACCAGGGCAATAAAATTCAGAGGTGGAATGCATTTCAGAAATACCAACATTAGGGCAGTGGAAAACCCTTTGGAGATTCCCAAAACACATTAACATATTAAAGGCTCTGAGGTAACCCATGCTTACTAGTTTAACTTTCTTTAACCCAGAATTACCTAAACTTATTTGATCATAAAAGTGTATTAACACTTCTAAGAAGCAAATATCCTTTGAGATATTAGATACTTACTGAAAAATAAATAGTTGCTTTACAAAGAATAGCAGTCTATTACAGTTTCAAATTTAAATGTCTGTCTTTGTCCCAAAAGCAAGATTATATAATGATTGTTTTTATTTCCTATGTTGATTTACAAAAGGAGAGACATATAAAATTTAACTCACACTATCATTCCTCTAGATCTTACTCTGGCATGATAAAGACCCTAAATAGTATTGTATGAGGTCATCCTTATATTATGGTAAATGCATATCTCCTATGGATATTTTCAGAAAACTATTATCTTTGTTAAGGCTTGAGGTGGCAACTGGCCAATTTGTGTGTGTGTGTGTGTGTGTGTGTGTGTGTGTGTGTGTGTGTGTGTGTGTGTATTTAAGATGTGGGGTACAACTCAGGGTTAGGTATGCAAATGTTCATTATGCAGGTATCCTTGTTGATGAGGTATGCCACTCCCTCCCCTGGCAGTTGTCCTCAACTGTCAATCCCTCCCCCTGCCCCGGAAGTTTCCCACTACAGTCAATCCCTTTCTTATAGCATTATGATGGTTGTTCAAGGTCTGTTTATGAGTGAGAACATATGGTACTCTGTTTTTTGTTTCTATGATAGATCACTGAGTATGGTCGACTCTAAATTCATCCAAGTTGCTACGAAGTCCTTCTTTA
Source organism: Carlito syrichta (assembly GCF_000164805.1). Lineage (NCBI taxonomy): Eukaryota > Metazoa > Chordata > Mammalia > Primates > Tarsiidae > Carlito > Carlito syrichta. The sequence goes on along the minus strand of NW_007031715.1, from coordinate 650,296 downwards.
TGGCTACATACTATTCCATTGTGTATATGTACCACATTTTTTGTTTTTTGTTTTTTTGAGTTGGAGTCTCACTCTGTCGCCCAGACTGGAGTGCAGTGGCCGCTCCCGGCCACCGCAGCCTCGACCTGCTGGGCTCCGGCGATCCTTCCGCCTCAGCCTTCCGAGTAGCCGGAATTACAGGCATGCACTACGACACCCGGCTGATTTTTTTGATTTATTGTAGAGTTGAGGTCTCGCTGCCCAGGCGGGTCTCGAACCCGCGCGTTCAGGCAATCCACTCACCTCAGCCTCCTAAAGGCACGGGATTACAGGCTGAGCCACCGAGCCGGCTTTGTACCACGTTTTTTTTAAATCCAGTCTGGCTTTGATGGGTAGCATGGTTGGCTACATGTTTTTACTATTGTGAGTAGAGCTGCAGCAAACATCCATGTGCAGGTATCTTTTTTTTGTAGATCGATTTAAGTTCCTCTGGGTATATTCCCAATGGGGGGATTGCTGGGATTACATTTTAGTTCTTTCAGAAATCATCACACTGTCTTCAGTGCAATATCTATTAAATTACCAACATCATTCTTCTCAGACCAGGAAATGACAATAGAGAAATTCATATAGAAGCAACTGGCCATTTTTAAGGACTAGGAATCAGAATTGAATAGTGGTTGCTTAAAAGTATCATGTTTAAGTGAGTTAACAGAGCAGTTACATGAATAAGGAGATAATTTTGCATTATACTTAGTTTTACAATGTTTAAAATACCTGCTCTAATTTGACATCAGAAATTTAAGCACGATATGAAGAGATTGAGGATAAAGTGAGGGCAGCAAAAATGTCTGAAGGTTGGAAATTAATTAACAAAGACATTGAAAAAATAATAAGATTGAAGAGGAAACCATGGCAAGGCACAAGGTTTTATAATTATAACTGATTGGCAATGAGCAAATATTTTCTTTCATTTTAGTAAGAAAAAACAATGGTCACAACATGTTATGGATGAAATGTAATTAAAGAATCATGAAGAAATATGAGAGTACCATGCAAAAGCAGGCAATAATATCTCCATAAAATGTTCTAGATTTAGGATAGATAGATGTTTGAAATGATTTATATTAAAAATTAGCAGAATTATGAGAGTAGCAAAAATGATTGCATTTAAATTAATATTGCTGGAATATAGGCATTTTAAATAGGCATTCCATTCTTTGATTCTAATGTTATCTTTCTCCTTGATTTTATTTTTTCTGTAGTACCAGCTTTGTGCATATATAAGTGTTCCTCAGTGATCTATTTTCAGTTCAAAATTGTGTCTTTTTTCTGCTGATGTTTAGCATTCCATAAATAAAAAGTGAAGTTTTCCATTCCACAACAAAATATAATGGTTAAAATGTCAATAGTTTCACAGGAAAGATGACCAGTCACACAACCCTGAGAGAGTCATAGTCAACCTATAGACACATTTTCTTAAGTAAAAATAAAGTTATGGTTCATGGGATAACCTGGACAATCCCTTTAAGGACTAATTATAAGCAATGAAGCATTCTTCTCACAATTATCCAAGTTTACTTTCACCTACCTCTGTGTTGTGTTATCTGTATATGAATAAGATTTTAGTTCAGACTCCTAATTTTTAAATCAACACTGGTAGATCGGACACTTGTGCCTTTAGAAAAAAAAGATATTTATTTATTTTTATTTTTTATTATTATTTTTTGAGTTAGAGTCTCACTCCATCAACCAGTCTGGAGGGCAGTAGCACACTCCCGGCCACTGTAGCCTCAACCTGCTGGGCTCAGGCAATCCTTCCGACACAGCCTTCCAAGTAGATGAAACTACATGCACACATCACTATGCCTGGCTAATGTTCTGATTTATTGTAGAGATGAGGTCAAGTTGCCCAGGGTGATCTCGAAACTGAGGGTTCAGGCAATCCTCTCATCCTGGCCTCCCAAAGTGCTGGGATTATAGGTGTGAGCCACTTTGCCCAGCCTGACCCTTGTGTCTTATAGTCGAAGTTGGTGAGTAATTCATGAACACACCTTGTAAATATCATACATCAAGCAAGCACTGGAAAACCAAATCACAAACTAAACTGAGTTATTTTCAAACATTTGCCAAAATGAAATGCAGCACATCCGAGGGAAACTTTTATTAATCTTTCCTGTAACTTTTCTAAATTGGATTAATGAAAATCAAATTTTAAAAATGAAAATATTGCTGAGTGTGGTGGCTCACATCTGTAATCCCAGCACTTTGGGAGGCAGAGGCAAGGGGATTGCCTGAGTCCAGGGATTTGAGCAGACTGGACAACTTGGTGAGATTTTGTCTCTATAATAAATCACAAAATTACTTAGGCATGGTGGGAAATGCCTGTGGTTTCAGCTACTTGGACAGTTAAGGCGGAAGTATCATCCTAGCCCAGCAGGTCGAGGCTCAAATAAATGTTTTTATTGGGTTATAATTTGTTTTTATTTTTTAGATTTATAAAGAGGCAATGTAAAAATTAATGTCAGCAAAATTTTGTGCAACCCATTTTATCCATTTTAATAAAGTATATTGCGAGCCTACTATGTGTAATTCTTGGTAGTTTACTTTCTTTTGTACAATGAAACCTGAAGCCTATATTAAGTATTGGGTTCTACATTTTTCCTCACCTTCCAGAAAACTTTTGCCTAATTTTTTTGTTCAATTACAGAAATTAATTTATCTAGGATAACTTGATTAAAATGCATTTATCTCTATCTTCGTTGTGGTAGAATTTTTCTATGTATTATTTTCTGTTATGTTTTATATACATTTAGCCTTGTAAACTACTTAAACCTTTGAAGGAATAAAGTGGACTAAAAGTCATATATGAATAAATAAAAGCTAGGTCTAATATAGAAATATTAATACCTTGAAATTAAAGTTTAATGAGCCATTTTTCACAGAACCATTTCTTTAATGAGAACTAGTAATCATAGCCATATTTCCAATTCATAATTTATTAATAAAGTCTTATATTTATGTACATTATATATATACTGATATATATTTTATCTCATTTCACAACTTTAGAATATAGATAAAAAATATATTATTTTTCTTAAATTAAGGGTGAAAATTGGAATTCAGAAATTCCAGGATTTAAACAAAAGGCATTTAATTTTACATGAAGTGGTCTATGTAAAATATGGGAATTTAAACCTAATGTTTGTTGTATGCCTTAGGCTAGAGTATAAAGAATGTTGGGAGGTAAGCTACTTAAATATATACGTAGACTTCAAGACTTTATTACTGTCTTTTCATGTCACTAAAATTAGGTGTGTTTAAAGAAACAAAAGTTTCATATTGGCCTGTTCCCTTGTGGAAATAGTAAACTATTTTGAAAAGGATTAAGTTATTCTACTTAGGCCTTCGCATAAAAGTAAGCTTTATTTATGCAGGCAACAGTAATTGTGTTCAAGGAAAACACACACACACAGGCATGACTATTTGCTCAGTGGTAAAATTTTCTTTCCTCCAGCCACCAATAGCTGAAAAACTGGCTGATGTCTCACCATACTACCTTAAAAAGCCAGTGCAAGAAGTACACTAACTCATTTCATGAAGATGCCTAAGACATTAAGATGACTTTTTTTAGAAAGACTGTCCTCCACAAATCTGTTTCAAAAATTTAGAGGAAATTGTGATGTGGTTGATATACAGTAGAGAATCATAGCCCATATTTTTTTTCTTGTGTAATAGGACTTGTAACATATTTTCAAGTAATTGGGATTTAAAGTCAACCCATAATTCTAAGAAGAATCCTAAGGACTCTCTGAAGTCTGAAATCATAAGTGTATAAATAAAAAGACTCAAATAAGATAACAATCCCTCCCAGAAGCCCAATGGACAGCAATATGCCTAAGATTGCTCGAAGTGAATGTAAACGAAATAGGATTAAAAATTGACTCCATGATTTTAAAAAAAATATGGCTTTGGGAAAATTACATAACTTCTTCAAATGCCAGTTTTTTGACCTATAAAAATGGGGTCCATGAGGGTATAAATCTCATAGGGTTGTGATAAGGATTACGATAAGGTATATAAAAAAACCTCAGTGTTTCTGTAGGCACTGAGTAAAAACTCATCATTAGTATTCTCAGTTCAGAAACAGAACATGTCAAAAACTTTTGCTAAATTGGTTGAATAAATGATGTGTACACAAAGTGAGGGTTCTAATTAATTTTCTATAATGATAGATTTAGTATAGGTATGTAACAATTGAATCTAATAATCTGTGCATCATTAGGGATAAATGCACTTACAGATAGAACTAATAAAAGGTAGATATGAGTTGATAATTGTGCACTATAATTTACTTTATATGTTGACAGTATGTTTTGGTTATGTTAAAAAACTATGTTGAAGCACCTTAATTTATTAATAACAGTACAGAAACTTGGTATTTGCTTCCTTGCACTAATATGACATTATTTTTTCCTAAGAAACTAATCAGATCAGTTACTAAATATATATTTATCACCCTCTACTAGTCAATGGTTAGCCATTTTTCTTTTGCATTCTATCTTTAACAATACATTACATTTACATATTATAACAAAAATTTTCTATAACTTTTAAAGCATTCTTTCCTTATGAAAAGATCAAGGGAATTCTCCTTAATTGCTCTAACATATAAGAAAAGCTTCCATTGTGACTAACACATATTAAGAAGTGTTTTGTGAGGCTTTATTTTATACTTTGAATAAAGATTTAAACATTTTTTTAAATCTTAAATGTCTTCCTTACAGATAAAAAAATTCTGAACAATTTTAATATGAGTGTTTCTATTACCCCTTTCCACCCACTTTCTACTTTGCTTTCATATTATCTGTTGCAACTTTCCCTCTTTTGATATAAGTGCCTTATAAGATAAAGAAGGAGGAATATGATTTAGATGCTGATTAATAAAATATAAAATATTTTATGATAAAGTTTTTTTACCCATTTATTACTCAAAAGTTATAGTGTATTCAGTAGCTTAATAGGTGCATATGTACCCTGTTATTTGTCTGAATTAAGATCTGAGGAACAAATGCAGAAGAACACTTTCCCTAGACCAGATGGACATTTTAATTGTCTAATTTACCCTCTCTTGTGCCTACTGCCTTTATCGCTGGAATTTAGGCACCTGATGGCAATGATGACATGTTGTCAAATATAGTTAATGGAAAATTACTTAAGTAATGTTACATTGCTGATATCAGGGTGAAGAAAGTAAGAAAGAATTTATCCAAAGTTAAACAAAATTCCAGACATTAAATAAATGTGCATTTTATGAAATTGTATTTCCATTCTTGAATGAAGTAAATACAAAATTCCTAATAATCTTTCTAATCATTTCTTAACAGCTCCTTAGTCTCTTATTTAGACAATAATATAAGCTCTACCCCACAAGGCTGATGTCTAATAGATGTCAAGAATAAAAGCCTTTTATTTTATTCAAGCTATAGAACTAATTTTATGTGCTTCCCAAAAAACATGATGATTGATACATATCTTCAATTAAACCTGTTATGATGAACTCACAATTATTGCAACCAACAATAACTATAAGACCTAGAAACTGTCTTTTTTAGTGACCCATAAAATCACTCCGGGCAATTTAACTTTTGTTTTTCAACAAAGATTTGCCAACACTTAATGCAGAATATTAAGAGGATAAAAAGTATTCTGTGGAAAGTGTCAGAAATTAGAGAAACTATTAGAAAATGTTAGAAGATATAAAAACTAAGGAAGAGAACGATCGGTGATTAGTGAAAAAGCTTAATTCCATATCATTGCAAAATAGAAATGCATATATTTAAAAATAGTATTGGCAGCCGGGCTGGGTGGCTCAGCCTGTGATCCCACGCGTTGGGAGACCGAGGTGAGTGAATTGCCTGAGCCCGCCGGTTCGAGACCCACCCGGGCAACTTGGTGAGACCTCATCTCTACAATGAATCAAAAAAATCAGCCAGGCGTGGTAGCACGTGCCTGTAATTTCGGCTACTGGGAAGGCTGACTGCCGTTTTGCTTTTCTAGGAGAAAAATTCTCTCCTCTAGGCCTCGTATTACTATGGCTCTGAAAATACCAGGTAACAAAAAAAGAAAATCTACCAAAACTGAGTTATGTCTTAACGCACTTAGGGAAGCAGGAAGTGACAGAAAAAACAAAACCCCCTAAAAATACACAAATAGACTACAATGAATTACACATCTAGAAACTTACCAATAATTGAAAAACTACTCAGAAGCTTTGCACAAACTTTTCTTTTTAGGTTCATTTACTTTGATAATAACCTTATTTCGGGAGTAAACCAAACATAAATATCAGTGAATTAGCCCATCATTAAGTATTATTCCATAGGAAAATTAATCCATCATAAAAGAACATCATATATCACCCTGGTTTCACTTTCTTAACCATATTATAGAACTAAAGCACATTTGGAGGATGATGTTATCTTTAAATTCATAATGACAGCTATACCTTCTAGAGAAAGGTAACAATTTCAAGAAGTTGAATGAACTGAAAATCTACACTCATTCTTTAAGAATATGTGTCTATATAAAAGTTTTTTGCTTGTCTTAATTTTTTGGACATACAGATGTTTCCATTTTATGTAATTAATTTTCTCTTTTTGTTTGTGGTATCCTTTATTTTTAAGCTTAGTGTTCTTCCACCAAAGAAGTAATCTTCCACCACTTAGAAATACACTTTCATTTCCTTTTGTGTTTCATAATTTGATTCATTATATTTATGAATCTATCAAAACTTCCTTTCTTCAGTTGTACAGATGAAGATCAAAATTGGTTCTTAAATAAATATCTCAATTATTCTAGTACTAGTCATTGTCTACCCTTAATATTTATTCATTCATACATTATTCTTTTTTATTTATATTAACTATTTATATATAGTATACCATAACTCCTTTACACACACACACACACACACACACACACACACACACACACACATATATTAGGGTATAGTTCTGGAATACCCGAATAAATTGGTCTTGGTCTGTCTATTCTTAGGTTGATACCACACTGCTTTATTGATTTTATTGTTATATTCCTAGATCTCCTATATTGGATAATACCTTCTGTGCTGAAAGGAAATAGTGACAAAATTTTACAAAACAGTGAAGAGTAACTTGTGTTGACTAGTCACATGATATGAAAACCAAACTAGTGAAGTGTGGTGTGCAGTGTTTATTTATTTTAGATATTATTTATTACTAGTCAAAGGAAATATATTTAACAGCAATTATCATGAATTTTGGAGTCAGAGAGATGTGACTTTAAACTTGAACTTTGTAACTTAATGGTTATTTAATCTTAGGTAAAATCACTTAAATTCTCTCAAGCTCCTTCTTCTCTGATTGTTAATACCAAACCCATCAGTTCAGAATGAGTCCTAAGTGAAATTATAAAGGAACAGATAAATCATAGTTTTTCTGTGATAGTAAGTGCTCAGTAAGTGTAGTTAGTATAATTATCATGAATATTCATTATTATTCTTTTAAAATAGTTGGGAGAGCTTACGTGTTCTGATCTGAAAAATATTTCACCTGACTCCATTGCTCAAAAATGTTCTCTAAATCCCATTTAGTTTTCTGATAAGAAATGAAGATGTTTATTTCCTTTTCCCTTAGTATAAATGTCAGAATATATAACTGCCATTTGTCGCAAGTCTCCTAGAATAACTGTGTGTAAAGGGCGTATCTGACCTCACTGACATCTCTGCCCTGGTGCCATGTGGCTGCAAGTCTCTGATAATTACTCCCATGCCACATTTAACACAAATATCACTCATCAAGTGCTGCTTCAAATGTTATTTTCTTTATTTCTGAGTTTGGTTCATTCAGTCCTCTCATGGCATGAGTTGATTTTCTTACTTCCACGTAAGTATTTGAAAACCTCTCAGATTCCTGTTTTCATTAGACACTTTTCATTATTATGCTGTCATCACTGAACAAGTTTATTTCAAAGCCTTTTACGGAAAATGACAAAAAGCATAGCATTTTGTTTCCTTGCCCCTTCATTAGATTAGAAATGTCAAGAAAGATTTAGACTGTATTTATTTTTATTAAAATAAATGATAGATCTTTCTTGAAAAAGGTAGAAAATTTAAATTTTAAATGTTATTTGAGTTGAATATCTGCATCTGTAGACTCCTTTCAGTGAAAAGTTTCCTCTTCATTATTTATAAAGACTTACACATTTTATTTTAAAATTCCTGGACACCTTATTCTTTTGAAGACATAGAATTCTGTAGTCAATATTCAATATAGGACACTGGTTACATAAGTGAAACTTGTTAAGTGCCAGAAACAAATTACTCCAAGGTGAGCCTAAAATATATTATGATCAGAGTACATTTCCAATTACAAATTATAAATAACATCTTAAGTGATACATTTCAGCAGATTTAAAAGAGGGATGACAATAGGGCAACCCCCTTGGGTCCCTTTCCACGGTAGGAGTTTTCCTGTCTTCTCAATAAATCCTACTTTCTCACCGAGAGAGAGAGAGAGAGAGAGAGAGAGAGAGAGAGAGAGAGAGAGAGAGAGAGAGAGAATAATATCTTTGTTATGATAAGTAAATGAGCCAAAATAGGAAGAACATCTAACACTGCAAATGATGTTGAACCCTAAGAAATTACTAATATTGGAGAATTTTTGGCCTACAAAACACAAAAATTTAATTTGTTTCAACCACTTGTTGCTTAATAATTATGCCTTTCCACTTCACCACAGAACTGAACATTAGCAAGGACAGTCTAAAGTTTTCATGGGTAGAGTGCAAGAAAGTCTTGCTTATGAAAAACTTCCATTTTGCCTATCTTAGAATAGAGATGCCTCAGCTCATGCCTTTAACTCTCTTACTATTGCCAACTTCACAGTTTCTGTGAACCTTTGACCTATCTCATGACTTTTGCTTACCATGGCCATGGTTTCTACCTGTTGCATCCCTGTGCTTATTGCTTTCACTTGTGTGGTTCTCAGATGTGTCATTTCCTAACCAAGTGTCCAGCATGACCTACTTTCTATGGAAAGTGGAGCTATAGAAAGTGTGGGTGCATATGCATAGGTTACTCTGCTGGTGGTAGATTGATGTTAGTCATGTTTGATGCCCTCAAATTTCTGAAATTAGAAGACATTGTATTCATTCTAGATGGAAGAGGATGGCATTTAAATGGGACATAAGTATGCCTTGCAAGGATGTAAGATATAAAATTACCATGCATACTAGCATTCAGTAACATAACGAGATCACGGTTTAGTGAATTCAAGGTGGCAGAATAGCCATTATTTTCTTACAGTAACAGTCATTTAGTTTATTGCTTGCATTAGTGACAATTTTTCCACCTAGACATTCTTGATTAATAGAGTCCTTCTTATACATAAATATGAAATAAGAGGGTAATATAAACCAGAATGTTATATCTAGTTTTTTATGATGATCAGATTACACAGAATATAGAAACATCACAATGATACAAAACATAATCTTATACACTAGACAAATACATACAACTTTTACAAATATTTCATCTATAAAGATATAATCAAATCGGCCTGGTGCAGTGGCTCATACTTGTAATCCCAACACTGAGGGGCTAAGGCGAGAGGATTGCCTGAGTCCAAGAGTTAGAGACCAGTCTGGACGACATGGCGAGACTTTGTAAATTAGCCAGGCGTGATGGCATGCCTGTGGTTCCAGCTACCTGGAAGCTGAGGAGGAAAGTTCCTCTGAACCCAGCAGGTCAAGGATGCAGTAGCAGTGAGCATGCCAGTGCACTCCAGCCTGGGTGACAGAGTGAGACTTTGACTCAAATAAATAATAATAATAAAAGATGCAATCAAAGATGCAAAGACTCACTGAAACTTTAGCCTTTAAATATTTATTTTTGTAAGTATGAATGTTTATTATTATTAATGACAGATACCAAATACAGTAATGTTTCTATTTATTTTCAAAAATTTTTTTCTGCATCTCATTATGTGGCATATCATTGAAAATGTTTACCATTTGTGTAGAAATGTATATTTGTTAATTATAAGAGAAGTTTTAGGAATTTTTGTGCCTTGTAATATACACATATGTTTAATTAGAAATCTAAAGCAGACACGATGTCAAGATATGGTGTCACTTGAAATTTTAAAATGTACCCTTTTAAATATAATTTTATAATAAAATAGTAAAAATTAAGAATTGCAAAATAATTAAAAATTTCATCTTGAAGATTGAGATTCCAAGTTAGTTAAACATAGCAAAAAAATTTATATAATTTATACTTTCAAGGACCTCCTAACATATAATAGATGTTAATTTTAACTAACTTTATGATTCAGCTCTAAAAAACAGGCTGGGAGGAGAACATTAATCAGGATAAAGTAACTAGGAAATTTAGGGCATAGGGACCACACTTTTCTAACATACTATTCCATTATGATTTCCAAAGTGTTATTTAAATCAAATACATGACTCAGAGGTTTAGAATTGGCATAATGCATTTTCATATGGATTTTAATCTGTGGAGAAATAAATATTTATTAATTATCATAGAAAAAGCCAGTGGATTTTATAGTGTGACATAAGAAGCTTCAGATCTGTGCATTCTTTTTCAGTCAGCTTTTGCACTGAAATAATATACAACCCTCAGTTCTCAGAGGCTTACAACAAGAACATTTGTTTCTCGCTCACATGAGGACTGCAGGGTGAATTTGGGTTGGCAGGGCTCTGTTTGACTTGGCTTTGGATTCCAGGAACCAGGATGAAGAAGCCGCCTCTATATGGGTCATGCAGTTTTCAGTGTAGAGGATACAGCAGGAGAAACAGAGAGGCTAAGACAAAGCAAACAGTCACATTTAAAGCTGTTGCTTAATCACAGGACCTGGAATGGCTGCTCACATCCATTGGCCAAAGCATGTCACGTGACTAAGCTTAAAGGTTCATGAGGATCACATGCTCACTCTTCTCATAGAATGAATAGGAATTCTCACATAATTGTGGTTGATTCTGTGGAATTCTATTGATGAGACTGAGGAAACAACTGGGGACAGTTAAACACTGTATCATGCATACTAAATCCCAATTACCAACATTGAACCACAAACCAGCTGTAGATTCAGTAAATGTAAAGCGAGGTTTTCTATGGACAGAGCCCTGACTCTCTAAAAAGCCCCTCCTCTTTTATATGATCACCTCTGACGAACATAAGATTTCTAACTTAACCGCCAGCTGAAAACCACTTCTTATTCTGCTTCTGGAAAATAACAGTGGTGGCAGTAGAGAAAGTAGAACAAAATGAGGAGAAAATAGAGATAACAGAGATGATAGTCTCTAAAAACAGTATATGTTAGTACTAGAAAAAAAGGAAGAGTCTGAAAACAAACTTGGAGAACTGGTGATGATAGAGACCAGAATATAAACTTTTTCCCCAAAATATTCACCCATTTCCAAATTCAGAATTAGGCTGATTGAATTTTATGGTATCCATAACCCTATATTCTTAAAAAGAAAGAAAGGAAAAACAAAAGTCCATAACAAAGGAGTCAATGGTGTGAACACATACCCATTCAAACCACAAATATGATCATGTTAATTTCCTGCTTAAAATATGCCCGCAGCATCTTACTGCTGTTATGTTCATGATAATAACAAGAGCAACAATGATAACAGCAAAACAACTACTTCTACCATTTACTGTTTGCCTGTTAAATGCAACACTTTTACTAGAAGCTTTACATGCAGTTTTTATTCCTCACAACAAATATGAGAAGAATAACTTTACCAAAGTTAATATAAGTCCTTTTTTCAAACCATAATAACACTAAAAACAGTGTAGCACTGTGTTTTTATGAATTTGTCCCAGATCAGCTTCCTGGACTCATCTCCTACCTTCTTTTCTGCAATTCATAAATTCAAACACATAGAAGTGCTTGGCATTTCCTCATCATCATCCTCTATTTCACGCCTCTGTGAGCCTGCATGCATGGATTTCTCTGCTTGGAATGATTTTTCTAGCCACACTACTCCTTCCCCAACCTGACCAATCCTGTTCCTCCTCTAGATGTGGGCCTTCGACCTCCTGCTCTACGAAGGCATTCACCAGGCACAGTTAAATTCTCTCCTGTGCCCTCATGCCCTCTGGATACCCCACCATGATCACTTACACTTGCACTGGAATTGCCTTTGCTTATCTCCCTTTTCCCTGGCTCACCTACATCTTCCATCATGTGGATACCCATTCGGACACTATTAGGGTCTTGTTTATTTTCATTTAATTTTATATTCCAGTGCATGCTCTAATAAGCACTCAAGTGACTTGAAATCTCAGTAGCCAAACTGATTTGTTGCTGTATATTTTTAATATATACATATTTTTGAATCAGTGTCTCACTCTGTTGCCCAGACTGGAGTGCAGAGACATGGTCATGGCTTATTGCAGCCTTGACCTCCTGGGCTCAGGTGATCCTTTCACCTCAGCCTCCTGAGTAGCTGGTAATATAGGTATACACCACCATGCTCAACTAAATTTTTTGGTGTTTTTTCCCCCCATAGAAGTGAGGTCTCTCTATGTTGCTTAAGCTGGTCTTGAACTTGGGTTCTAGTAATTCTCCTGCCTTGGCTTCCAAAAGTGCTGGAATTACAGGCATGAACCACTGCTCTGGCCTATTTTTAATATTTACCTTTAGCAGAGAGCTGTATCTATTGTATGCAATAATCATCTAAGGTGATCTGATATCATGGTTGATATTGACTATGCTCATCATAAAAGTTAAAACATAAATATTGCTTTATCAGAATAGTTTTTTAATGGCAACACAAATATATTAAAAATAATCACTTTATAAACATGTTATATTTCAGTTTATTCATAAACATGCCATTTTTTTCCCTAGGGTCACTAAAAAAACACATTTTTTTTCCTTTTCAAAATAAATGTTAAAAAAAAATTAAATCAGGGCACTTAGCTGTTAAAATCAAGCATTTAAGCTTTAAAAGTTGTGGTTGCTTTTGTCACAAGAAAAAGATTTGTATATCTCTTATATATTAATAAATGATTCTTGAAATATTTTGGGATGAAAATCAGACTTCAGTAGTGCATACAAAGATATTTTGTTGTATTGAGGAAGAGTTCCTTGATTTTACTTTGTCAGCCTTGTGAAACAGCTGACATTATTTCGCAGAAAAACTATAATTTGTGGGGGAAGCGGTATCTAACAATACCTACAAGAATCACATTAACAACAGAAACTAAGTAGTGTATCTGGAATTCTGTATCTCAGCTGGAAAGAAAGTTAAGAAGCTAAGTAATTGTTTGCTGAACATTCTCAAAATAGACAGGTAATATGAGTAGCTCAGGGAAATAGGACTATCCTTTTTCCTCAAAGTTTTGGAAAGAAATGGAATTATTTGTCTTCAGTGTACAAACTTTTAAAAATTCTATCAGTTTTTTAAAGCAATAAATAGTATTGTTTTAATTGTTAAGCTTTGTCACAAGCTAGAATTCAAGTATAACTGAAAACAAATCTTACCTTGAAGTAAGGTGGATCATTTTCAAAGAAAACTCTTAAATCCAGTAAACCCTCTAATAGTTATGGTTGTGGAATTAGGTTTTTAGAAGTAGGTTTTTCTTCATGGTAGGAAAGGGAGGCTTTTTAAAATTAATATTTTATGTTTTGAAATGCTTTTGGATTTACAGAAGAGTTGCACAGATGATACAGAGTTTCCATATACCCTTTGACCAGCTTCCCTTAATGTTAACATGGGACATAACCACAGTGTATTTACAAAGTGAAGAAATTAATACTATTAACTAAATGACAGACTTTATTCAAGTTTTACTGGTGTTCTACTAATGTCTTTATTATGTTCCTAGATTCATATTTAATTTCATTATCACATCTCCTTAACCTTCTCCAACTTGGGGCAGTTTCAGTCCGCCCTTGTTTTTCATGGCATTTAAAGAGTTCTTCAATTTGAGTCTGTTTGATGTTTTATGATTAGCATGAGTTTATAGGTTTCTTGCAGGAGTTACATAATAGCAACATGAATGTTTACTGATAATATTAACTTTGATCATCTGATAAGGGTGATGTCTACCTGATGTCTTTCCCATAAAGTTACCTTTTTTCCTTTCCATAACCCATTTGTTAGACCCAAATCCATTCAGACTACATTAAAGAAAAGGGAGTCAAGTTTCACTTACTCAAGGGAAGAGTACAAAGAATTTGTGGATGTATGTTTAAATCTTCTCAGCAATTAATAAATACTTGAAAGGGAGGAGGATGTTGAGCCTATGCAAATATCCTATTTTTCCTTTAAGTTCTGTCTGATCATGTTAACATTTATCATGAGATCTTGACTACAAATCGCTCCAGGTTTCCCATCAGAATTAGCCATTTCTCGAAAGAGCCCTGGTTCCTTTTGTTGAAAAATGAGATTTAGAAGTCAAGATTTAGATGTGAGGTGTATTCATAGCATGTGTTTGTGTCTGTTTGTGTGTTTAACAATGAATACACCTCACATCCAAATTTGTTGTGTGTGTGTGTGTATGTGTGTGTGTGTATGTGTAAGCTTTGGATTGTGCTATTCTCTGGTATACTCATCCTCAGCATTTCAATCTGTTAATGGGGATAGCTCTAATTAACTAATAATAGTGTTGTGACTATTTCAATATGATAGTGCATTTTAATGAAAAATGCTTAAAATAGTACTTGGCACATATTATTTTATTTTAATTTTTTTGATTTATTGTAGAGATGAGGTCTCACCAAGTTGCCCAGGCAGGTCTCGAACCTGCGGGCTCAGGCAATCCACTCACCTCAGCCTCCCAAGGAGCGGGATTACAGGCTGAGCCACCGAGCCCGGCAGCACATGTTATTTTTAAGTGCTACCACCGCTCCATTCGTACAGATAATGCACAAAAAAATGAAAACAAAATGAAAGCAGAAAGTAAGACAGTAAAAGAAGTAAGCTACTTAGATTTGGTTGTGTGATGTCCAAAGGCAAAGTTCTGTCAGATGGGTTTGCATAAATAGCACATTATTGGATAGAAAGAGGTGGTCTACACATTTCTTAAAAGCTGAGGAAGTAGTGCCAATCGGAGGAAAACCCTATATTGTATACTTTGTCTGTTTTAATTCAATGTAAGAGTGCTTAAAAATAGAAAAAAGATATTGTTAGAGTGCGGAGGAGCACAACTCCACTGGAGCCAACGTGCCAGAGGTGCGTGCCAGTATCGAGGGATCCGAGCAATGCAAAGATTTGCAATACAAAAAAGGCTAAAGGAAGAAAGGATTTATTTAAGAAAAAATCACTTCCCATAGACAGGAAGAGGGCCAGCACTCTAAGGTCAGTGTGGTCCCACAGCCCCCGAGCCCCTGACTTAAATCCTCACCCCTGGAGATATAACAATCAGGTAGATGTGACTGCTGTGACTTCCCTGTCGACCACTTGTAGATATCTTGCAGACCTTGAGGGAGTCTGGTCACCAGGCACTGAGTTATGTGGTCTCACCATCCTCAGGATTTTATTTTGAGATTACAATGGGCCAATACTAGTCATGCTTGAGAGATCTGTGTTTCTAGAAAAACAAAGTCAGCAAAGTTAATCTTTATCTAAAGTATACATTCTTCCAGGGCACAGTTTTTACTTTCTCATCGTTGTGTTAAGACTTAAGAATAGGACAAAATTGTTCTCACTCTCAGTCAGTGCTTTCAGGTATACATTAGATAAAACAGAGTCTTGCAAACATGGATTCAGTAAATATTAGTGAAGAGAGAAAGAGGTGATCAGAATCTTGGGTTTTAGTGATTTGTCTGGTTATATATTTGGGCTATAATCACTGAATTTAGAAAGTCAAGTAGGAGACCCCACAAGGTAACTGCTAAAGTGGTGCTGTCATTTTAAAAAGTAGAAAAACAAACTGGAATTTAGTTGTACTAAAAGAAGTACAATAAAAACAATTTTTGAAATTATATACACACCAAATTTTAAGGACTGCATGATATATGAGTAGGAATTTCTAGTAAAAAAAAGTTGAGAAAATGAGACCAAAGTAGGAAAGTAGGAGTATTAGGCTGGTGGTGAGACTGGGTAGAATAGGTCAAGTCTCAACCATATGAATAACATGTTGAATAATCAAGGGAATGAACATGTGAATAATAGCAAGTCACAGTAATCATGTGAATGAGCATGTTGATTTTAGGCTTACAGAGAAGAATTGTGAAGTAAAAATAACCAGGAAGCAAAAAAAATTTTTTTTTGAGTTGGAGTCTCACTCTGTCGCCCAGACTGGAGTG
Organism: Carlito syrichta; assembly: GCF_000164805.1. Lineage (NCBI taxonomy): Eukaryota > Metazoa > Chordata > Mammalia > Primates > Tarsiidae > Carlito > Carlito syrichta. Next base: position 633,974 of record NW_007031715.1, on the reverse strand, counting down.
CAGTGAAT
>NW_007031715.1:619462-633831 GCF_000164805.1 Carlito syrichta | reverse complement strand
CTCAGCCTCCCAAAGGCGCGGGATTACAGGCTGAGCCACCGAGCCCGGCTAAAAAATTTTGTGATGAGTGATTTCAAACTAAATCTCTCTGAGTATCCATATTCTCATGTAGGAAAGGTAATAATAAATAGTCTTCACAGAATTATTTATGAAAAATGAAATGAGACTATATGAAGTACCTAACACTTTGCTTATGTGTAGTATAGACTCAACAAATTTAAAGTTTCCACACCAAAGCTTAGAATTATTAATTAGTATTTCATACTAGGGCATCAACAATGATGACAAGCAAAAGAGAGGTTGACTTGATATTAGTTACCATTCAGTGACTAGTGAATTAAGACATGTTTCTGTGAGTTTCCTTAGTAATGTAAGTTACTTAGAACCTGAATTAGGGTAAGCAGATGTTGATAATGACAGATGAGTAGGGGAAAAATGCAGAGAGTTAAGAAAGAAGGTACTGGGGCATTTGCAACAAAAGTTTAAGAGCAGGTTTCATGCATGCAAACCTGAATGGTGAGTATGCCTAGCTTACTGTGCTGACTTCACTTAGAGCTGGTATAATTGGAAGGAGTAAAAAACCCCAAATGTTATTTAATGTAGACACAGGCTATGAGATGGGTGGCATAATCTGACTGGCAAGTGTAAGAGCCAAGTTTCAGATGTTTTCATTGGAGTAGTCCATTGTGATGACAAGGTTGTGGATTCATCATGAAAGACAGTGAATTGCATGGAGAAGAAGAAAAGTAGAAACAAGAAGGAGGAATACCCTTCAGTGGTATTTGTATTTTCTCCCCTTTTCTTCTTTAGTTTTGGCTGTTAATAAATCTTTTTGTAAAAGAAAGGGTCATTACTAATAACATCAATCACTGATAAAAAGAGAAAAACTAGCTCACTTTATTGAGCATAATTCAGCAGCAGAAGTGATTCAGGGTATTCAGTAGGGAAGGAATCCATGCATGTATAAGTGTGCTGGAGGTAAAGCCTACTGAAAGCTTGTTTGTGTTGTAGGTCTTTCTGGTCTTTTCATTCTTGCAGTTTCAGAGAGTCAGTGCTACTTTCTAATTTTAAGTCCTGAAAATTGCCTATAAGGTCAGTTTTTATTTCATTAAAAATGAAAGACAAGAATTCTACTGTCAGTTTTGTTATGACTGAACATATTGAATGAACTTATAATAAAATGTAATGCAATTTGGGCACTTCATGCTTATAAATTCTTAAATCTGTGTAAGGCCCATTCACGCATTCCTAGAGAAATGGAAAGAAAGGGTTTTTAATATTCTATTTGCAGTTATTGATATGTGAAACAAAAATATAGGTAGCATTTTGGCTTTCTATGAAAGAATGCTTCTAGTCGGGATACTAAAATATAAATAATATTAAATATAGAAAAAATACTTTTAAACTAATAAGCCAGTCACAGCAACCATCAAAGCTGTTACCTGTATGTTGGTATTAACACTATGCCAATTTAAAAATATTAGTGCAAATAATGTAGAAAGACTACTTTTTGGTTTTTTTTTTTGAGTTGGAGTCTCACTCTGTCACTCAGGCTGGAGTGCAGTGGCACGCTCCTGGCCACTGCAGCCTCAACCTCCTGGGCTCAGACGATACTTCTTCCTCAGCCTTCCCAGTAGCTGGAACTACAGGCGTGTGCCTCCACACCTGGCTAATTTTTCTATTTATTGCAGAGACGAGGTCTCACCAAGTTACCCAGGCTGGTCTTGAACCCCTGAACTCAGGCAACCCTCCACCTCCCAAAATGCTGGTATTACAGGCGTGAGTCACTGTGCCTGGCTAGGAAGACTTCTTTAGAAATATTTTTTAAAAACTTCTCTCACATACAGATATCTCATGCCATACCTCAACACTGCAATGCAGATATTTTCTTCAATTTACAGTTAAAAAATAAATGAGGTCTGAAGTATTAAATAGAATATGTAAGATCAAATAAGAAATAAGAAGAAACTAAAACCTCGAAGGTTTTTTTTTTCCTACTACATCCAGAAATCTCTAAGGCATTGTAGAATTCACTTAAACTAGAACAAGCAGGATGTATTCTAGAACTGTCATCCATAAGACAGTTTAATAAGTACAAAACAGTTATTCACAATGTTCAAAGTATATCTTTGGTTTGTTTGCTTTTAGCATTTTACTTGCATTTGAAAAGATTTATTTAAATTACTGCATTTACCAATTAATTGCAAATGTATTCAACCACATTCAATACTTGACCACTTATACTTTCCTTTAAACAAGTAAACAACTGCTAATATTCATCAATGTCTTGCTAGAATTATTTGTAAGAGACAGATATCTATCTCATTTCATAAATATAAAGCAGGGAGTTAATTATGACAAGTATACAGGAATATACCCATGAAACTCAAGAACAAAAAACAGAGTCAGAAATACTGGGACCAGAACCAAGAACAACATAGGAAAAAAGGTGAGTATTTACTACGTCTCTGTCTCTCTTTCTTCATCTTTCTATGTGAATGCTCTATTTCCCTACCTTGTGCAGTAAAGCAACACCTGCTGCTGTTCACAAGGCCCTCACATGTCTGTTTTAGTTATATCTACAAGTACCTAATTTTCCAGCTTCAAAAACTACCACAGATTTATAGTGCTTAGGTCTCTTGGATTAAATTCTAGAGGAAGAAAATGTAATTGTCCCAGGAGTGTTATGGAAGACGTTTCATTCTGTGGGAAGAAAGGGGCAAAACAACGGAGTATAAGCATGGGAGCAAGGGCCCAGTACTTAAGCCTGGGTTAGTGGTTTTCAAACTTTAGTCTGCATAGAATCACTGGGAGGTTATGTTAATACTCAGATTTGCAACAAGTGTTCAGGTGATGATAAGGTTACTGGTCCAGGGACCATAGTTTGAAAAGCATTAATTATGCCATGGGTCTGCAATATTTATCAACAAGAGGAAATGAGCAAATATACCAACAATGTGCTAACTGCACTTTTTTTGTGCAACTAAGATATTTTGATTATCCAGATAATCAAAGATATTTTGATTTCTTTTCTTTTTTAAAATTGATTTATTAAAAATTCATTGAGAAGTAACTATATAAACAATTAAAATTTTGTTTACCTACATATACAAAAATTAGTAGTCTATATACATACTTGTATGAATAATACATATATGTGTGTGTGTGTGTGTGTATACACACTTTACAGATATCAAGACTTATAGTCTATTATTCATGTAAATATATATTTTCTAAAACACAGAAATAAAATATATCAAAACAATTTACTGCTTTATTATTTAAATACAACAATCAAATTTTCATAAAATGTAAAAGTGCATATTTTAGACTTTATTCATTCTCCCAAATATTTACATTTACCAGATGTGCAATGTTGAAAATAAAAACAAAAAAACTAAAAATAGTTAATATGTTGGTGTTTTGACATTTTCTTGCTCACTATAATTTTTCTTTATGAAGAAAGATTGTGTACCATATAGTCTTTGATCAAGTATGAATTTTACTTGTTATGATATTTTTAGAGTGAGGATATTTGGAATAAATTCTCTAAGCTGTTTCTTTTAAGATCTAGTCTCACAGTAACATAGTCTTCTAATGTACAAATGTAAAGTCAAACAGTTACAAATGAAATGAACTCCTTTGTTCATCACTGCTACTCTCTTCTGAAGTGATATTTTCTTAGGTACATAATCTTAGCTAATGTTTGGTTGCATAAACTATGCTACCATTATCACATGCATGTGGTGAAAAATTAGAAATAGGACATGTTTCTTCATTATTTCATACTTAGTTACTGATATTAATAGTCAACAAATCACTAATAATATCATTCTGTTGCTAAGAATCGCAATATTATCTGAAAAATTCCCCCAATTTTGTATATGTAACTCAATTAAAACTGCCCCCCCGCTTTTATTTAAGTTATTCTATAGCTCAAGTTCCTGTTCCATACCAAATACAAACACAATTGTGAAAGATAATGTAGAATTTAAGGTTTTATAAAGAGAGCAGATACACCACACAATACACAATTACAGCTCTTAAATTTCCCCACTACATATATGTGGTCATTATAAAAACTTCCTTTCCTAAGGCAGCTACTGTATTACTCTATTCACATGTTTCTCTAAACATTTTTTAGGATATCTGCTTCTTTTTCTCCTCCACACAGAATCTCGAAATCCTGATAACTTGTATATTGTACTCTGCAAAATTTACAGCTAGCTGAACAATTTTTGGAAAATAGAAATTCAGTTCGTAGCTCAAAACTGTTCTGCTGAGGGAGACTAAATACAACCTCTTATAAATAAAATAAATATTATGTCCCAGTTTAAAAATGTATTCCATAATAGTTAGACATATTTTTCCCAGAAGTTTTTGGGTGAAATTTTATTTTTGAAAGGTAGTTTAACCAATGATTCCATGGATAGAAAAATATTGGACTGATCAATGAGTAAATACATCTGAAAGACTGCAAACAAAGAATTGTTAAATATTCTACTACATGCTAGCATCACTCTGAATATGTGTGTTGCTGTTGCATTTTATTGTGCTTCTTAAAAAGTGTAAAAGACCCAAGAGGGTGAGACTATTCCACAGTGGTCCTCTCCTGTCCTTGTCCCTTAGATCTTCCATTTTGTTTTCCCCATTTAGTACATTACCTTAGCCACTAACTTTTCTTTTCCACCAATCATGATGATCTTCATTATGATAAACTCAGACTCTTCTATCAGTTAAGATGAATGCAGACTAAAAATTAGCAAGCTACTCATTCACAAGAACATGCCCTGCCTCTTTCATGCACTGTATTTGATCAGTTACTACGAATACTGCCAGTATTTCAGATGACACCACTGCTATTCCTTTATAGAATCCTTGCCCCCTTTCACTGTACATGAGAGGACTCTTCTGGAGTCTTTACTTATCTGGCATTTTCCAAAAACACCCTGTGCTAACAGTGCTCTGGATGATTTTCTTCCCCCAGAAGATTCCAGGAAATCAAGTTGAGCAAAGTGATAGTTTTGTATGCTTTTCAAGATATAAAAATAATATTTTTTCTTTTCCAATGTATACAATATGTTTCAATTATATGCAACATTAAAATTCCTGTTGATAACAGAACAAACAAGCCAACAAGCAAGGAAGCATTACATTGCCAATAGTCTTTATGTTAAATTTTGTCAAACAGCAAATAGATTTTGTGATGGCAGCCGCTAATGCACAAACTTCATAATTATCTTTGGTTTTTGTATCAGAGAAGCTCAGTTTTTTTCTAATCTCAAAGGCATATCAAACTTCATAGTCTCAAGGAAAACATTGAAATTATAATTATAAAGGTTTGCTTGATGAAATGTAGATAGAGCAGGGTTTGGTTCCATTTTTCTCACTTAAGCAGAGAACAGAAAATCAGGACTGAGATCAGGGACACTGAGATTGAGAATAATCTATGAAATAATATTTGTGAGTCTAGTCAGAAAGTCAAAAATAGATCTCTAAGAGGAAAAAAAAAAGAGAGAAAATAGAAATGTCTCAAAGTTCACCCATTAAAGGGATAGGGAAATACAATGAAGCTAGATAAATTATCTGAAATGTAATCATAATAGTTATATGAGGTGGTGTAATTACTTAATTTACTGATAGAGAAAGTAAGATACAGAAATGAATATATATGCCTGTGGACACAGAGCTAAAAGAAAGATTTATTGTCAGATACATTTGACTTAAAGATTATGTTCCTTTTAGGACATTAGGATTTCCCCTAATAAATTTATTCTTTTCTGCAGTATCAGAATTGAGAATCAATAAATTAGGCTATGGTTTCACTTTGGGAAGTGCCAGTGCAATGAAAGCAACACACACTTTAAAATATTCTTTATATAGAACAATTGACTGTGTGTCAACAAGAGAATAAAATTGTTGCCCAGTAGAAAAGTGATCTATCCAGTAAAACTGAGTAACTGAATATGTTTTTATGGTTTTCTCCATTAGTCTAATAGTTGGTAAAAATGAAGGAGGGAGTGATCCAAACTATGACATTGGTGTGAAGAGACACAAGGAAAGAAACAGAAATGGCGCAAGGGATTATCTGATGCTAGAGAAGGGAAGCCTGAAATAATAGAGTGCAAAAGTGCAAGTGAAGCAAGAAAGTAACAAAGAAGAAGCAAAATAAGCTGAAATTCCAGAAGTGTCAATTACTGACCACACATTTGATGTGAGAGAAGTAGTTGATATAGAAGCTCCCAAGGAGAGAGGTAACATCCTTTCAATGAAGAGAGGAGGATGACAGAGTATGATGCTCAAAATGCTATTGCCAAGTAACTTAGTGACTGAAAATGCCACTCTGGTCCTGTATCACAAACTATTAAAGGACTGCAATTCAGTCAACGAGTAGCCACATTTATTATGAGATCAAACAACAGATTCTGAATATTTACTTTAACACATAGAAGCTGAAAGGGGGAAAGACCAAAGTTAATAACATTATATTGTATCTGTATTTAAAGTGACGATATTGCGAGCCTAGGAAAGCTAAAAGGTCAAAGATCAATTCTTTTGTAAAAAGTGTGTGTTTTGAATACGTTTACATTAATACATACATATTATATTTTATTACCATAATATATAATTACCATACATAATACCATTATATACAGTAATATATGATATCATACATTAAATATCATTTAACAACACCCAACATGTTATAAAAATACAATTATAAATTGCAAATTGGTTAATGACAAGATGATTAAAAGTCACAACTTTTGTCAAAAAGGGGTCAGAAATTCTTGAGGCATGTTTCTAAACTTTTAAAACTAATCCTTCATCTGCATATATTTTTAAGTGTAGAATATTGAGCTAAATGCAATTTAGTCAAATCCAATTTGGAAATTTCTACATGTTGTTTGGAACATTTGGAGCTTTCATTGTCACTTTGTTTTGTTTCCTCAAGAAAAATAGAACTTTCTTCCTATGCTTGAAGAATATTTTTACCCATAAGTCTTGGTAGTTAGAAAGACCAAAGGAAGCCTAAAAGTACAAATAATGCTCTCTCCCAGCCTCCCTTGTAAGCAATTATGAAAGTTCTATGGGCTACATGTATACTTATGTCTTAATTTACTAATAGAGAAAGTCAGGGCATAGCCATAAGCACATGACCTCAGCTGAGCCAATCATAAGCAGCAATCCCAGAACCAGTGAAGCAAGGAGACAAGATTAGTAAAAACTCCTTCTCGGTCCTCGAAGTATATAGTGACGTTCAAAGACAAAAGCTGTGCTAGCTGAAGCTGGTAGTGCTGAGAAATGGTACCAGTGGTTATGTGGAGTCTTTTTTTTTTTTTTTTTTTTTACTTTAATTCTGATTGTCTAGCCTTTCATTGTTTCTTCTGGTTTTCTGATCTAGTGTTTGAAAGCTTCTCAGATGCCACACGCTAACACAATTAGCTTTTAGAAAATTCCCTTTCTGTTCAAATCCCCCAGAGTTACTTTCTTTTGCTTTCAACTAAAAACCTTGACAAGAACAGTAGATAAGGCATAGCTCAGGATCATAACTTGATTTTTTTCATTTTTGAAATAAAATTTAACTTGTGCAGAGACTGATGTTCTCTATATCTCCCAAAATTGTTTTTGTTATAAGCTCTATTCATAAGTGAGTTGTAATGTTAAAGAGGAAAAAAAAAAGTTTTAAATTGCTTTCTGCAGTAGAATGTGAGCCAGTAAAAAGGACAAACTGCTAAACAGAGAAAACAAGACAATAGAAAGGAAAGACTGCCCTAAAGAGAAGCTGACAGGACCAGTATGAAAACAATATATACTCTCAACTTAAACTGCACATGTGATAAGAAAGATATTGAGACAGAGAAAAAAAAATATTTGTTTACTCACATGCCTACTTAATTATACCCACATTCACAGTTTCCTAAGGAAGGTTCACACTGCCGGATTTTTTTTTTCTAGTAGATGCAAAGTTTCCTTCAATATATTATCTCGTATTTGAACATGGTGTGAAGCGATAGGTATTTGGATATCAAAAAAACAGCAGATAGGTATTAGATTATCAAAACAAAATTGTAGGAGCCTGGCAGCTGTAAATAGCTTTGCATAAAATAAAGGGACAATGAGGAGGGAGAGGTAGAGAGGAGGGAAAGATCAGGAAAGACAGGAAGATGTCCAAGTCTGATAAGGATTTTCTCAGAGAGAAATGCAAATGCTTAGGACTACTCAATTAACCCCTGCTTTATTTGCTTGTCAAATGGGTACTAAAATCTCTACTGGTCATAGTGGTTTATGAGATATATTTATATAGCAGATGATGCTATTAAGCTCTGAAACTTGTTCTAAATTATGCAGAGTAGAAAGAAAGGTAACCAGTTGATGGCCAGTTACATCTAGGACACGTGTTATTTTTGTATTTTTGTGGTCTTCTCTGTGTGGATTAGAACTGCTATAGGTACTAATTGAAGGAGAACTTTACCTTCTAGATATTATAGAAAAACTGCCAAATACCTTGCTATGATCTGAATATTTGTGTCCCCAAAATTTATATGCTGAAATTGATAATAGGAGGTGGATCTATTGGGAAGTGATTAAATCATGGTATCAGACCTTTATAAAAGAAGCCCCAGGGAACTACTTTGGCTTTTTTGCCATGTAAAGACACAGGGAGAAAGCACAAACTAATGAAACAGAAAGTCCTCTCTAGGAACTGAATCCACTGGCACTCCATCTTGGACTTTTCAGTCTCCAGAACAGTGAGAAATACATTCCCATTATTTATAAACCACCTAGCCTATGGTATTTAGTTATAGCAGCCCTAATGGCCTAAGATACCTATGGATGTGTAAATCCTCTAACAGATATTCTATGGATATCAAAGTGAAAAAGAACTATGATACAAGTAATCCTGAACTCCATATCACATGACTTATTCATTTGCTTAATGAACATATGTGCAGGAGTCTAGATGTACAATGTGAAAAAGCACCTATCTTCATGGAGATGGTTGAAACAAGAGAAGTTAGAATTTATAATGGTGTAGTGGTTATAAATTCACCTTATCACATTCCAGTGAAAAGCACTACATTATTTCTGTGTTCTTAATCATGTTAATATTATAACTTATTCAGTGCTCCATTTAAACACAACAGCAAGAAATTCAAACTTAGTCCAATCTAGAAGAGCCTTTAACTCTGCCTAATGTTAAATAAATATCCAGGAAATATCATGCTCAGCAAATGGGAAAGATCTAACCCTTTGTCAAGCACTTAACATGGTTACCTTTGCTCTTTCTGCTACAAAGTGATGTTGCTGATCTGGTCCTCTGCCACCTATTGAAAGACAGACCCTTCAGGCAGAAATCTTTAAGACCACAAAATTAAATGGCTACCTTTTATGGTCATCCTACAATTAACTAACCAATTGGTAGTACCTCAAGTAGGCCAAATAGACCTTCACTACTAAAATTAAAATTAAACAATGAAAAATAAACAATAATACCCGAAGTCAGCACAGTGGCTTACACTTGTGATCCCAGCACTTTGGGAGACCAAAGCTGGAGGATCGTTTGAGCCTAGGAGTTCAAGACCAGCCTAGGCAACATAGCGAGACCTCATCTCTATAAAAAATGTTTAAAAAATTAGCCAGGCGGTGTGCGCCTACAGTCCCAGCTACTTAGGAGACTAAGGCAGAAGGATTGCCTGAGTCGAAGAGTATGAGGCTGCAGTGAGCTGTGATTGTGCCTTTGCACTCCAGCCTGTGTGACAGAGACCACTACTCAGAATATTAATAATAGTACTGTCTGGGCCCTCCCCTGACATGGGGAGGCATGAATCTTTTTTCTCAAGTTGAATAGCCACCCATCTTATAACGTCTCTCATTTCAGAATTCTTTTGTTTACCTCTTTTCGGATCTATCATTTCATCTCTATCTCCCAAATAGCTTCTGAGTAGTGTCTGTTTTTTGAGTTTACAACACAAGGATACCAAGAGGAAGGAAACTGAATGAGAGGAAAGTTTATTTCGTTTTCTTCTTGGAATAGAATTAAGGAAAAAATGAATCACATTCTTTCAAAGGGAAATAAAAGAACAACTAATCTTGCTAATATCCAGTAGTATTTTATTGTTTACATAAAGTCTTGTATGATTGACTGGTCAAAAGAGTCACAAGAAAAAGATAGCTCAACAACTACTTGTGTTTTGGGGATAAAATTCAGCTGGAATACACTGGAAAGAATTGCTGTGAAACTCAAGAAGTTAATGAGAGAGAATAGCATAATTTAAAACCATCAATGTCTACCTAGTGATCAAAGCCTCCAACCTTTACCAGAGACTCTTCCTAGCAACTGGAAAAGAGTGCAACACTGTGGACATAAAAGGAAAAGTTAGGAAGTTAGGAAGAGTTAGGAAGGGATGATGTCCTACAAAGAGGGTAAAGCAAATCTTATTGTAAGGTGACATTGGTACCAGGTACGGATTATGCTATATATTGCATGCCAAGCAGAGTTGCCGGATTAGATCTTTTATAAGTGTGAAATTTTATTCCTAAATATTGCTAGTTTTAGTTTGGGAAAATGATCCAAAACTTGTTACATAATTTACAGTTAAAGGAAAACATAATACAGTGATGTTATATTTTACTCTTGAGGTTTTTGTCTGAGGATTAAGTACTAAGGAGAAGAAAATCACTCTTCAAAATAATAACTGAAATGGTGTACATATTTAAACAATTACCTAAACCAATGTAAACATAATTAATTTCAACTGACTCAGTATATACATTCCAATGGCTGCACTTGCTTCTTCAGATAGTTGCCATTTGTTTCTTGTACACATGGCATGAACAGTAAGCTCCATTCTTGGGGATGAGAGACAATCTAAATTGACCAACCATGACAGCAGACCTTACTCTGGAAACTCCATCTTTGCCTTTTTTACTCTCCAGTTTCAAATATTATAAGGTCTTTTATATGTTGCTGTCCTTGTAAAAGACAGGAGGCTTAAAACATGTCATCTCTTCTGGTCCTCATATCTTTCTTTTAATGCTTATAACCATGTCTTATTCCAGACCTCCATTTCTCAAGAATCTTCTTTTTTTTAACATATTTTTTATTTTAAAATTGTGGGGTACAGTTGAGGGTTAGGTATACAAATATGCATTGTGCAGGTACCCTTGTTGATGATGTGTCCACCCCTGTTCCCAGTCAGATATTGACTACCGTTAATCCCACCTCCCTTCCCCTCCTTGCCCCCCCCATAGTTTCCTGCCACTGTCAATCCTTTTCTTATAGTATTATGATAGATGTTCAAGGTCCACTTATGAGTGAGAACATGTGATACTCAGATCTTTGTTTCTGTGAGAGATCACTCAGTATTATAAACCCCAATTCCATCCAGGTTGCTGTAAAATTCATGATTTCATTCTTTTTTTTATGGCTTCATAATATTCCATTGTGTATACACATTTTTTTAATCCAGTCCTATTTTGATGGACAGCATGGTTGGTTCCATGATCTTGCTATTGTGAACAATGCTGCAATAAACATTTGTGTGTAGGCATCTTTTTTATAGAGTGATTCGAGTTCTTCAGGGTATATTCCCAGTAGGGGAATTGAGGGGTCATATGGCAGGTTGATTTTTAGAGCTTTTAGGAATCGCCATACTGATTTCCACAGAGGCTACACTAGTTTGCACTCTCACCAACAGTGTAGAAGTGTTCCCTTTTCACCACATCCTCTCTGGTATCTGTTATTTTTTGAGTTATTGATAATGGTCATTCTGACTGGAGTTAGGTGGTATGTCAGTGTAGTTTTAATTTGCATCTCCTTAATGACCAGTGAGGTTGAACATTTCTTCATGTATCTGTTGGCCGCTTGTATGACTTCTAACTGGCCTTTCTCGCTCCAATCTGCCCATTACTCAGTCTATTGTCTACATCATCACTTTAGTAATCTTCTTCAAATTGGGAAACTAATGAGGTTATTCCTCTGCCCCACTGCCTACAGCATAAACTACTAAATCTTTTGTGTACATGAAAAGCCCTTCATATTCATACATTAATGATTCCTGTCTCTAAGCACTTAGCACAGTGCCCAACACACAATAGACTCTCAGTAGATAAATGAATGCTGAATGAAAGGAGTGAAGGGATGACTAAGTGCTGACTCCAAAAAATGATGTCCTGATGTCCAAAAATAGGTGAATTTTGCTTATTTTTGCAATTATCTTAAAAAATTTTAAGTCTGGAAACTCTTCAATTTTATAATTCTTCTGACTAGTTTTTTCCATTTTGTTTGTTTGCCTTGGTAATAATAATAGCAGTATTGCTGACTGTCATATAGAAGAAAGAAGATAATTTTTAAATTTTTTTTGTATTTCTAAAAGATGTTTTAGAGTCAATTTTTGCATAAATCTTTGTTATATCCTTGGAATATATTCACTGAAGCAGAATTTCACGGCCAAAGATTTTAGAACACATTAAGCCTGATGTCACATATTATAACATGGTCTCTCAAAAAGCACAAAAGTTCAGATCTAGATTTTAATGTTCTAACTAAATTATAATACTTAGTTGTCAAAAAGTAAAGCACATAACACAAAGTTAACTGTTGGCTTAAAAATCATGGAGGCTTAATTATCACCAAAGAGAGTATGATTTATCCAACAGATACTTCTTGAACATATAATATGTGCAAGATCTCATCTTAGGTAAATAAATAGAGTTATAAGAGTTCAATTTAGTGGAGAAGATGCATATGTGAACAATCAAGACGCATAAGTTAGTTTGGAGTCAAATAAAATCATTTGTTCTTTTAAAATATTGTGGTATCCTTCAGGATTATTCTTTAGTGAAAATTGCGCATTATTTCTTTCTCAGAATGTGTCATCCTGTGATTTTTTGAAAAAGGAATTTAGCAGATATCACAGTTACACAAAAGGAGTCTTACACCATTCATTGCAAGATTTTTTGTCATATTTAGTCATCAACACCAAAATTATCATCAAACCTTAACATGAAAAGCTGACAATTTTTGTATATTTTACTTATATTTTGGTTTCTATTTACATATCAGCAGTGGCAGATGAACCCTATATGTTGTTAAGTATTTGATACAGAAACACCATAGAATTATGGTTTTGAGATAACTAATATTAGACTATCTAAGTAGCTAGATAATTTTAAAACTTTTACCACTTTGTCATTTATTAACCCTTACTTAAATTTAACTAACTTTTCAGCTTTAAAGAACCTAGTAAAAAGTATAAATTATTCAAAAGTAATTTAACAAGCTTCTAGTTTTCTAAATAATTTATATGCTTTTTATTCAATCACACATTTAGAAAGAATTTGTGAAAACAAAAACAAAAACATACTAGGTAAGTGTTAAGTTAAGATTTTTCTATTTTTGTTTTATTCAGGAAGAAACATTAAAGAAATATAACCATTAGGTTTTATAACTTTGGAAAAAATTGTTCTAGATTTCTAGCATTTTATAGAGTCAAAATGTTCACAAATCTTTGACATTAGAAGTTAATTACTGCTATGTTCTTAAGTTAATATATTACATTTATTTAGCTTCATGCCAGTTTTTATTTCAGATAAACTAATACTGAAATATTTAGAATACTTGTACTGAAATTTGGACCTCCATCCTCTACCAATAAAGCTATGAAAATACGTTAAACATTATGAGTAATATAAGAAAATCTAATTAATCTAACATTGCAACACCATTTTACTTTATCCAATTGGCTACATTTTTAAAAATGATTATATGTCACTGTTAGCAATGACCTGGAGGTTAAGTACTCTTGCTCACTGCTGGTAGAAGTATAAAAACTGCTTTTTTGGAGGGATTAAAATGTTACATACCCTTTAATCCAGTAATTCCACTATTATGAATTAATACTAAAGAAGTAATGGGCATTTACAAAGATTTTTGTGTGTGTTTGTGTGTGTTTCTGTGTGCATGCACACACACATCCACATCTATATCCATGCCCACATTGGTATGCTGTGGACAAAATGTCAGGGGTAATGGATTGGGGAGTTAATGATGACAAAGGTGTTAATTGTAAATATGTCTTCCTAGGAGTTTCCCTTACGAAGGATAGTACTGGACTTATAGATAGGACATGAGGAATGTTCTTTATGTTATGGGAGATTTGAATCTGTTTAAACATTAATGAGAAAGGATGAATAGGATTAAAATAGAGGAGATAGTGGAGAAAGTGAGGTCACCGCAAGGAGGTGCAGAATCCACATCATAGGTAGAGGAGCACTTCTGACATTGGACTGGGAGGCCGTTAGTCACAGACTACAGGCTGGTGTGTGTGTGTGTGTGTGTGTGTGTGTGTGTGTGTGTGTGTGTG
>NW_007031715.1:612140-619442 GCF_000164805.1 Carlito syrichta | reverse complement strand
AGAGAGAGAGAGAGAGAGAGAGAGAGACAGAGAGAGACAGAGAGAGACAGAGAGACAGACAGAGAAAGCGACAGAAAGACAGACAGACACACACACACACACACACACACACACACACACAGGGGCCAAAAAAGGGAGGTGTTCTGAGGTTTGGAGGATTTAACCAGAGGTGAAGTCACAGGTTGCTGAGTTTTTAGTAATAAATGCCTCACATACAAAAAACATTTGGATCTCATTCAATTTGTATTATGAGGACTGACACTACCTTAAGGTTGCCTAATAATAATAATGTTTATTCACAAGCATAACTAAGTCATATATAAAAAGAGAGGGGAATGTCTTTATTATTTAAAATAGGAGCTGGTAATCTTTATCTGTAAAGTGCCAGGTAGTAAATATTTTAGGCTATGTAAACCATACAGTTTCAGTCTCAACTAGTCAACACTGCCATTGTAGTTGTAGCACAAAAGCAGCCACAAATAATACCAAAACAAGTGGGGGTGGTTGTGTTTCAATAAAACTTTATTTACAAAAGTAGTCTGTGGACCAGATTTGCTGACTTCTGGTCTAAAATGAAAATTAGTGAAAAACTTGACAGTGGTGAGCCCGAGTCTTTGTTCTCTTAGGGAATGATAAGCACATGCTTGAATTGTCATATATTTTATGGGTCAAGGAGATTTTCTTTCTATATGTAACAGAACAGGAGAAAAAACACTCCTCTGTGGTCACTGGGCCTAGATTTTACAGAAGACCCATTCTTCTTATGTATCTTATTGCCTAGTTACTAAAACTTCTTAACTTTAGTTCCCTCCTTTGTAAAATAAGGCAATGAGCCTGTATTTAATCCTCATAGATTAAAATGAGAATGAAATGCACATATGTAAACACTATTTTAAAAAATTGTACCTTTCAAGCATAAAGAAGTTACTGTCATTTGCAACAAAATCGGAAAAAGTTAGCTTAATCCCTATGTGTAAGACCTTGTAATCCCTATCTCATAGTAGTTGTAAGTATCAAGTGAAATAATAATGTGTGTGAAGTGCTTTGCTGAAGAGCCTGACATACAGCATATGCTCAGTAAATACCAGATAATGTTATAATGTTATTGCTTTTTAAAGGCCCACTAAAATTACCAAGTGCTTCTTTTTTCTTTCTTTTTTTTTTGAGTCAGAGTCTCACTCTGTCGCCCAGACTGGAGTGCAGTGGCTGTTCGCGGCCACCGCAGACTCAACCTGCTGGTCTCCGGCGATCCTTCCGCCTCAGACTTCCAAATATCTGGAACTACAGGCGTGCACTACCACGCCCGGCTAATTTTTGATTTTTATTGTAGAGGTGAGATCTTGCCAAGTTGCCCAAGTGCTTCTAATACATAACACCTGAAGGGACAAAATCAAGTTATCCCAAGTCAAGGACAAGGCTGGCAATGTCAGCCAGGGCAGGGCAATCACAACAGCATACTTTTCATGTGAGCTTCCCAGGGCTGCTCTGCAAATGATGTTAAGAAATGGGTAATGGCGATTGTCATGGAGGCCAGTGACTTGGAAGCTGAATTTTGAGTTTTCAGATGAATACTGGGACAGAGTATTCATTCTGTGATTTGAAAGTCACAGTCCCAGACTAAAAGGAAGACATCCATTGAATTCTATGGTAACACAAACGTGAAGAGGCCAGATGAGACGGCATAGCTACCCCAGGGCAGCTTTAAATGAGACTGCAAATGTACTCATCAGCCCTTTGGAGGAACATTTGCCCCTATTTGTTCAGTATGTGCAGTTTGTTCACCAGACCAGGGAATGCTTAGTTATTATGTGATTCCACCCCATTAAAGTTCTTCAAGCCACCCATGAGGGGCAGGGGAAGCAGCAATCAGTTTTCCATGGATGACGAAGGATTTAATGAGGGAGAAATGTGCAGTACAGTTGCAATTCCAACTCATTTCCTAGTAAATATATAGAAAACCGTGGTGGTCAGGTGTGATTCATCAGAAGGAAAAGCATTTCCTACCACAGTTATCCTACATTTCAAGCAAAGAGTGAGCTTTTTTTGTCCCTTGCCTTGTTTGTTTGTTTGCTTATTTATTTATTTATTTTTCTAAATGATGCCCTCCCATTGCAATCAGTGGGAATTAACACTGATGTCATACTATGTGGTGCTCTAGAAACATGGACCTTCACCTGGAACGCCTGCTGTCTGCAACAGCGATGATTAGGCTTTTGGCATTTAATGAGCCATATGTCCTCTGTAGTTTTAAATCCCTGACTTTTGGGTAGACCTCTTTTAAACATAGTATTTATACATGTATAGAGCCTGAATGTGGGGACTATACATGCTATGCATTTGGGTCAGACATTGGATACTGGAGTCTATTTGAAGTCAGTTCTCTCTCTCATGCTGCAATAGACATAACTTTTCACTTTGTCCTCTTGTCATGATCATAACAGACATCTCGAAAATTCATGACATTTGTTTGTAAGTTTTTATTTTATCTTTTGACTGCAGGTCTCTTAAAAAAGGATGCTAAACATAGTGACTTAAGATTATAGTGACCACACACTAATTGAAGGACTCAAACCCAGAACTTCCGACTTCAAATAAGTAATGATTTTTAAATGGTATCTATTATTTTAAACTCAGAATGGCAAATTATTGCATAAAGATGCTGAAAATAGAAATTTGTTGATATAAAAAGTGACATAACATAAGAAATAAAGAAAAATGTTTTGTAAGCAGTTAGCTTCAGTCTATATTTCGGTTTACAGAATATTTCTAATGCTGAAGATCAAAGTAAACCCACATATATATGTGCACACACAGACCCCTGCACAAATACACACCTATTTTTAAAGTAAAATACCTAAAGCATGCTGTATTTTAAATCCCTCTCTTTTAGATGACTGCAAAAACTCCTATAGTCTCAAGAAGCCTTTACATCAATCAATAAAACAGGCTCCATTGAGCCAAATTTTCCTGATACACAATTTATATTAAACTTTGGTGTCCCCTTTCTGGCAAATTGGCTGTAGATAAGAGAACTAAATCATATAAGATACTACAAGTTGGCTTACGTGAGCTTCTGTATTCTCCTAACAAAAAACACCTATCCTTTTGCGACAATAAGAATGCATTATAGGCACACAACTCGTCTATGTAATGTGATTCCATGACCTTTGTTTACAGAACTGGAGGTTTTGCATTTCCCATTTCTACCTAATTCACTAGTATGGATTGCCTAAATTACTCTTAAAGCAGTGACTTACAATTGGGAGCAATGTTCCTTCCCAGAAAAACCTGGCAATGTCTGGAGCCACTTTTGTTTGTAGCAAGAGTTAGCATCAGGTAGGTCAAGGCCAAAGATGCTACTAAATATTCTATAATTCAAAAGACAGTCCCCCACAAATAATCATTATCCTGCCAAAATATCAATGGTACCAATGGAGATGAATGCAAGCATGCTAACTACATTCCCAGAAGACAACTATGTACATCAGAATGTCATGTTATTAATTTGCAGTGATAACTAGAACTGTCAGAGGACCAAGATAATCATATCTACGAATAAATATATTTTTTCTTTCTAGAAAAACTATGTAATAGGCCAAATTAGAATCAGAAATTTATTTGCTAAGCAAATAATCATTTCTAAGGAGATACATAATCTTCATATAAATTATCACAATTAAAATTGATCATTTTAATGACTGTATATAATTCTTTTTCTACTCTAAAAACTCTGTGAAGTCATAGACCATATTTAAAAATACATCACAATTCAATACAGTGACTAACTGAACTAACTGCTCAGCATGTGGTAGGTACTGACAAAGGTTTATTGAATCCATGAATGGATGAATCTTAATGCTTCTGTTTGACAAACTTGTATTAAACATATAGCATATACAAGGCATTCTTCTAAGTGCTGGAAGATAAGCCCTCCTTGTGAAGATGTTTCTAAACTTTAGTAAACTAGATGGACACTCTTACAGTTATGTCAGGCTGCCAAAGTCATAGTCTTTCTAAGGAAAATTGCCTGCCAACAGGCTCCTTGGAAGAGCCTCACCTCCTGTGTCGTGCCTTCGCTACATTGGAATGAACTGGAGAGAGAGAGTCTGAACCAAGAACTGACAGCATCTGATGATCTGAGCTTGATCAAAAAAGATGATCTTTTACAAATCAAATTCCCATTCTTGGTTATTTAAATGAAAATACAAAGAAAATGAAGTAGTTAGAGGTGTAAAAGGAAGTTGCAAACATGCTATAGTGTTTTGAATGGTGGCTACCCAAAAGACATTCACCCAGAACCTGTAAATGTGACCTTATTTGAAAAGGGTCTTTGTAGAGGTAATTAAATTATGAATTTAGAGGTGAGATCATCCTGGATTAAGTGAGTGGGCCCTAAACCCAATGATAAGTGTACTTATTATAAAAGGCAGAAAGGTAGAAGACACACAGGAGAGGTTCATGTGAAGACAAAGACAGAAAAGAAGACATACCCACAAACAGGAATGTCTGGAACAACCAGAAGCTGGAGGAAGGAAGGAAGGATCTTCCCTTAGAGCCTTCACCTTGATTTTCAACTTTGATTTTCAACTTCTGACTTAACTGTCAGAGAATATGTTTCTGCTGTTTTAATTCACTGCATCTGTGGTAATTTGTTATGGAGCCCTAGGAAACTAATAAAGATGCCATATATTAGAGTGAAAGAAGCCATATATTAGAGTGAAAGAAGCCAGGAAGGCTATGGCATGCTGCTGTTATGGGTATGAAGCAACTGAAATAAGTGAAAAAGATTTTCAAAAGATAAACAATCTGGTAAAAGTATTGAGCCAGGCAGTGATTAAAACAAAACAAAAACAAAAAAAAAGGAAAAGAAATTGGATCATATAGAATAGTCACACCATTTCTGTGGCTAAGTTTTGGTGTAAAGATATGCATATATTGGCTCTCAATAAGCACACTGCTTTGGAAGTAACTTTCCTTCCTGCTAATCCATTAAGAAGCCAAGCACTTTTTTGGTTTATGCTCCTTTATCCTTACCAGAAACTACCTATTGTTTCCTAAGGTTTAAGTATTTTGTAAAGACATGTAAATTAAAAAGTGAATGTTAAAACAGAAAGTAGTAAACAAGTCCAGATTATGAATGGAATACCAGAGAGGTATAGCTCAAAATTTCATGAACCTTATCCCTGGTATATCTTGAAAGTTGAGGAGTTACTTTTCAATTGACTCACAAGAGATTAAAAAAAAGAAAAACAAGAAAAAATAAATTTTTAAAAGAAACCTAAGCAAAGAGGCATGAAATCATTTGGTTTATCATTTTACTATCTAATGGCATCAGGCTATGAGCACATGAGAGAGATACAGTAACAAAGAAGACTGAGCATTATTGTCAGCAGATTAGAATATCCTGCTTCTCACAGAGTGCTTTTGGCCCCATGATAAGCATCCCCTTGAGACAATTGATGTACCCATGAGACTACTTCGAAGTTACTAATTCAAGATATATTTGAAATTCTTCCACTCTTTGCCTTCTATAGGTAGCTGATGTAGTTTACTGCACCACTTCTGATTTTTCTGGCAAATTGCACATTTGAAATTCTGGATGTCTTAAAATATAGAGAAGCAAAGCTCTCTATTTCTTCCCTCTGGAATTTGAATTAATGTCTTTTATGTGACATCAGTATGAGGACTACTCATTAGATTAGAAATAAAAGAAGAAGAAAATAAAGAAAAAAATGTTGAAATAATCTAATGAAATAGAGATGGTCTGCCTTACTCCCTCTAATTAAAATTTGAAAGTGTGCTGTCTATTTAATTTGTTTGGCTATAAATGTATTATGTGTCTACTCTGTGCCAATCTCTGTGCTACCTCCTTGGTATGGAAGCTAACTAAAAGAGCATGCTCACACACATGAATTAGATTTAGTGTATCTTGAAGGTATCATTTTGCCTGACAGTATGAGCGAAAAGCAGAAAATAGTGATCAATTAACCTTATTTTGTAATGATGCAAGATTCTAATAAACCCAAAATGTGGAATGAAATACAGATAATACAATTAAAGTTACCAGTATTTCTGGTTGGGGCTCACTTTCATTGCAGTGCTAAAAATAATCATAGAAATAAGAGAAGATAGATAAATGCCATCTTGTTCTTGTCCAGAACTGAGATAGGATTAGACCAGTATGTCAGGGAGAGAACATGAAGAAATTGGTAGCCTTCACACTTGTAATGCATAAAGGAGATCATTTTAAATGACTTGAAAACTCTTATCTTCAAAGGTTTTGACTGGACTCATAATGAAAGAAATAAATTGTATTAAAGGATATGGTGTTTTCACATATCTCAAAAACAATGCATTTCTAAACCCTGAAGAAATAGTGAAATAGATTTTTCAAAACCTCTCCAAGAAACATTGGATTTTGAAAGTTATCATAAGCTTACCCTAAATAATGAGATCTTTTAAAAAAAAAAACATGATAAATATTGCTACCATATAACTCGAAATACTATATTCTCTCACTAATGTAAAATCGTGTCTTGTTAAAACAAAGTTATGCATTATTTTTGAAAGTCAATATATAACAATATAAATGTGTAGAAGCCGATTAAAGGAAATCATTCATCTTTGCTGAAAGTTTTTGTTACTTCATAAAAGAAATACATTTAAAGGGAAGCACACACAGCATCCACACACATACAAAGTAAAAACATATTGTTAAATTAAACATTATTAACATGTTAGATTGGTATAGCTACTCCAATCTATATAAATTTTTATATATTTATAATATAATCAATATATTATAATATATTTATAATAATTTTGAATTTTATATTCTCATTCACCTATTGTATAAGATTTTCTCCATCTTCATAAATTGATTTTAGAATTTGTCTGTCTCATTTATATATTTATAATGAATTGATTCCTTGATAAGAACATTATTAAGATCTTACTGCATATTATTTTTATAAGATTGTAAAATAATTTGGCTGCATGGAAAAATTATGTCTCCATGTTTAAATTAACATTCATTTGGTTGCAACTACAGTTAATTTTTTCTTTACATTAGCAATTTTATTCCCCCTTGTATGCAACTTATTATTTTATGACTTTTATATGTGTAAATCATAAACAAATTATTTTATCTTGTCAACTTGGCCCATATTAATTTTTGAACTTAAAACTTTCTAATACAGCCGGGCTGGGTGGCGCAGCCTGTAGTCCCGTGCCTTTGGGAGACTGAGGTGAGTGAATTGCCTGAGCCCGCGGGTTCGAGACCCGCGTGGGCAACTTGGCGAG
>NW_007031715.1:604191-612018 GCF_000164805.1 Carlito syrichta | reverse complement strand
AAAAAAAAAAAAAAAAAAAAAAAAAAAATTTCTAATACAATTTTAATAATACTACTTAAGTATGTATATAAATAGAAGACTACAAAATTACCTGTTCACAGATATTGATTACAGCATTACATTAGTTGTGATAAATTGTAAGCAGCACACGTGTTTATCAATAAGGGATTAAGCAAATATATTTTGCAGTAACTTATAAATTGTTAGCAAACAATGAATTAGGTCTCTAAAAACTGACTGGAAAAAAGAGGTAGAAAACCTAAAGAAATAATAAAAGAGAATATTTTTACAATATCATTTTTATAAGTAATAATTCTATTAAACTATATTTCTTATATTTTATATAAAATAATATTTTTATAATCAAAATAAAAAATCTGGAGTGAGGCAAACAAAAATATTAACATGCTAGTCACTAGAGGAAGAACTATGAGAGTTTTTAATTTTAAAATTATTATATTTCTGTGATATTCAAAGTGTTTATTCCCCTTTGTAAACAAAACATACTAAGTAGTTCAAAAACACTATTTTTAGCATTTCTTCTATTTCCTTTTTTTCATTTTTATTGCTGGTATTTTTGATAAAGTTCATTTCTTATTTATATGTTCCATTTTACTCCTTCACCTATCCATTCTTAGGTAAACACCACACTGTTAAATACTGTGGTACTTAATATATTTAATAACCTGTAGAATTGATTTCCCTGTTTATATGTACATGTGAAAATTGTCTTGGACTCATCTTTATGTTCTTTCAGGCAATTTTTAGGTTTATTTGGTTATTATAAAAATTTGGTCTATTTGTTATATATAAAAATTATCTTAGACTCATTTCTATGTTCTTTCAGGCAATTTTAGGTTAATTTGGTTAAACTACTCAATTTTTAAAAAGGCCACTGAGCTTTTAAATGGAAATGCAGCAAACATATACTTAAATGTGATTTGATATGAATTTGCAATAATCAAACTTAAAATCTTGAAACCCCAAATGCCGCTAAAATGTGGTGTATGGAAAGACAATAGATGAGAAAGTACTTTCAATAAAAATTCTAATTATTGTATTTACTATTGTTAAGAATGAGCCTTATGTGCGGTAGGTAATACAAACTTTCATTTCCCCTTCTACCTTTTTTTTTTCTGGATTTTTTCCTCTCTGTCCCTTCATGTCTGCTCTTTTTTTCACATTTCAAAGGTTCAATTCCCCATCACACTACCTTTCTGTCATCAGTCTTTGTCCTTTGACACTAAAGCCTAGTGTAATGTTAATGTCTCCTACACTATCCACTTGACAACTCTAACCTTCTCTTACAGTCACGTGGATTAGGTAGGTCCCAAGTAGAACTCCATTCCAGAGTCTAAACCAGAGTGGTTCTAAATTCTGGCTGCACATTAACATCATTTGGGCAGATGTTTGCGAATATGATTGTCAGCTACACTCCTTCCATCCCTAGATTCTGATCTCATTTGTCTGGAATATGGTCCAGGCAGACATTTTCAGAGTTCCTAGGTTTGTTTGTAGACCCAGCTGGCTAACTTCTGGCCTAATCCTATCAGAATCATTCCATTCCCTTTGTAACAGTGCTCACTTCAAGGATGAAAAACTCTAAGCCGTACATCAATGATCAACTACAGGACCTGACTCAGCAATCTTTTGAGTTATTGAGACTATGCAAGATTAGCTGATATTTTCTGGGGGGGTCGGGAAGGGGTGAGGATGGGGAAACTTCCTTTCTTTTTCTGGAAAATAACCTAAAGTGGCTGTGACTCTTTCTCGAAAACTTGATTATCCTGTACCACTGAAGATCAGGGCTACCAAGAAAAGAGGGCTGATCTATAGAATTACAGAGAAAAGGAGACAATATTTGATGTGGACTATGCCTGGTCAAAGCCTTATGCCTGAAGTTTTAGGTTATGTGAACCAAAATACCATGTATTTTCTGGTGTCAGTTCAATTTTAATTTTCTGTTAATGTGAGAGTGTTCTAACCAACTCAGCTTTTCTTCACACAGAAAAGTAAAAAATATGATCCTATAACCAGAGGTATTTTCATTTTAATAAAGGTTGAGTAGCTTTCTACTAAATAATAAATCTTTTATGGTAGATTTTTAGGCATTAGCAAGCAGATGAGGTGAAGATAGTACTTTCTCGGCACTCCTGAGATCAATTTTAACTAATTGAACATTTTTTTAATTATTGAAATTTAAGGACTCTGATTCATATCTCAGACTTAGTTTTTCGCTTACTGCCTGTGTGACTTTAGTTAAATTGCTTAATTTATTTAGATTTCCTTACTTGTAAAAGTGTACATATATCATGGGATTCTAGTGAGGATGAAATGAAATGGTGTGCATAAAATTTCTTATTACAGTGACTGGTGCCTTAATAAATATGGGATATTCTATTTTACTATGAAAGAAAGTATGTCTTACAATATGCCTAGATGCTTTGCTCCTCTCAGTAATAGACACCTAAGAGTACTAAAATCTAAAACTAAAGGAACTAGGGAAAGAAAAATTACATTAGCATTGCTGTTTGAGTCTCCATAGACATGAATGCATCATCGTTGCTTACCAGACTGATCAATTATTCACTTTGTAACTGGTACATCCTTGAATAGAGGCTAATTTTGTCTGTTTTGTTTGTTTATTTTCTTTTAAATGAAAATTCTACTCTTATTACTAAAATCAATCATTCCTAACAGACACAAATCAGTTATACCATTTTAACTTTTTATTGGTAAGCATACCATTCTGTCCTCATTTCTTTGTGTTTTTTTTTATTTTTATTTTTATTTTAAAGACGTGGGGTACAATTCAGGATTAGGTATACAGGTGGTCATCGTACAGGTAAAGTTTGGGCCTCCCTTTGGTCCCCTCTGTGCATGGTTTGAAGTCAGGTATTTCAATTAATGTTGCCCCCCCAAACTCCCTCACCGAGGCTAATTTTGTATAGACCCAGGAAAGTGCTTGTGCACCTGAATGACTCTGCTCCATCCTGATCTTAAGCCTGTGACCTGTCCTTTGTACCTTTTGCCCCCATGTGACAACACAAAGGATACAATGTCCACTACCAAGGGAATGAAGGTCAGATGTAGGCCCAAACTTCACCTGCATGCAGCCTGCCTACATAGTTAATCCTCCCTTGTATCCCACATCTCTATAATAATAATTTAAAATGAGGGTGCTAGGGAGAAATGTTTACTAGCTCCAAAACAGATCTTCTGATGCTTGCAGACTCTGTCTACATACGTAACTCCTCTCACTGTATCTATAACCTCATCTGTGTCTTCTTCTGATGTGAAATGGTTAGATGTAGACAGAGCCTACCTGAACCTGCCACACTTTTGATCACTGTCAAAATGGGTTAACTGTATAAGTGAAATCCAAACCAAAAATTATGACTAAAACTTAATATTAATAGAATTTTTAAAAATGAGATTATGCCTTAGACTACCATATGTCTCCCCTCAGGAAGACCAAAAAGTAAGGGACTCTAGAAATAAGTTCCTGAGACATCTTGGATTTTCCATCAGAGAAACTTTTCCCTGTTAGTTAAAGGTAGGCTACACTTTTTAAATTGTCTTTGTATAAGATTTTTGAGTAATACATCTTGTGACCATATTCTCAAAACAAAGTATGCTCTAATAACAGATCAGAAAGTTTGAAATTTTTAAACATCCCAGAAAAGTTTGAATTGCACTTTGCTGACATTAGAACTTCTCTCTGCTCCATGGCACAGTCTAGTTAAGTACATGGTTCCAATGATTAATTTTAATATTAAAGTTTTACTTTCTAAACAATACTCACCTGATTCTAAAACTAGAATATCAAATCCTCAAATATTTATAAAATGCTATGTGCTAAGTCGTAGCAATTATTACGAAACACATAACAGTGCCTACAATTTTATAGATAAAC
Organism: Carlito syrichta; assembly: GCF_000164805.1. Classification (NCBI taxonomy): domain Eukaryota; kingdom Metazoa; phylum Chordata; class Mammalia; order Primates; family Tarsiidae; genus Carlito; species Carlito syrichta. Next base: position 608,102 of record NW_007031715.1, on the reverse strand, counting down.
ACAGTGAACATTTATGTAGCTAACCCCATATCACATGAAATTTGATTTTGGTGTATTCTTCAATAAAAGTTAACACAAATCTCCAACTATGTTAATATTTAAAGTAAATATCACCTCAGTGAAAATTTTGCAAGTTCAAAGTCATATTTTATAATTTGGTGATTATTGTGAAAATTTAAGAACATCCTTGAATTATCTTTGAGAGTTCCAAGTGAATATTGTCTCATAAATGAGGTATGCAATAGATAGATTAGAAAATTCCAAATCTCTTTTTAACTCATTATTTATTTATAATACTAGTATCTTTAGTTACAAATGAAATAAAAATAATCATGAGAAAAAATTAGTGGTCCTAGACATTTTTAAAACAAGTTAAGATGTATTTATTTATTTTATTAACAATCACTCCCTTTACTTAGGAAGTGATCCCCAAAGTAAAGTATTATTAAGGTATGAAATATAAAATATATGGAGAAAAGCTTAGATATTCTATTTTTGTGTATTTTTATCAAAAAACAGAAATAATTTAAGAATTAAATTAAACTTTGCTCATACTTGATATATGGTGTTTTCACTTCATCTGTATGTCACATGGTCATATTTTATATATGGTGCCAAAGTTTCCTAGGGTGAAGAGAAGATAGGGTGACAGCATACATATTTTATTTGTTTGTTAAGTCTCCTAAAATGGAAAGTAGTAAAAGAAATTTCTTATTTAAAAAGAAACTCAGAATTAATACTACACTAGAATTGCAAATGCAATCAACAAGAAAATGGCAGAGTTATCTATACTTTTTTTTTTTTTGAGTTAGAGTCTCACTCTGTGGTTCAGGCTGGAGTACAGTGGCACACTCACAGTCACAGCAGCCTTGACCTGCTGGGCTTTGGTGATTCTTTCGCCTCAGTCTTCCAAGTACCTGGAACTACAGATACATGTCACCATGCCCAGTTAATTTTTTTGTGATTTTTTGTAGAGACTGGTCTCCCCAGGATGCCCAAACTGGCCTTGAATCCCCAGGCTCAGGCAATCTTCTTGCCTCCTAAAGTGCTGGGATTACAGGCTGAGCCACCACCACACCCGGCCTCATCTATACTTCTAATACAAACACTTTTGTTGTCATATTATTAAAAAAAAAAAAATGATGATTTGACAAGAAATTGACCAGAAACTAAAAAATTATCTGCAAAGTAATTTGAAACTATTGTTAATAATGAACCTGACTTTGTGTGTGTAGTATTGGTGGTTAGCTAAAGTTAGTAGTTAATGTAAGAACATTATTTTCAAAAACACACATTTAAGGTGATGCAAGCTCAAAATTATTTTATTGGTGGAACTGCATAATCCAAAATATTTAGACATGAGTGATAAGGGGGAAGTTATAGTCTATTGATTTCACCTGGTTGCTATAAAGAAATCAAAAGCATTTGTTAGAACTTTTGTAATTTATCAGCCTCTTTTCAAATATACTACATATTAATTTAAGATAAAATTCTTACAAGGTTGATACTATTTCTCCCATTTTATAAATAAGAAAATCAAGGATTGAAAGATTGCAACTTGTTCATGGGCATAACTAATATATTGAACAGCATAAACTGATTTCTGATCTTCTGATTTCAAATTCTGTATTCTTCTAACTTCTAGTTTTTGTTACAATTTACTTAGGCAAAACTGAATTTGGTTAACTGTCAACCAACATACTAAAGCAAACTCCTTGTATTATCTGATGTTACCCACTTTTACTTTTTAAAACCAGTTGAAAAGTCAAGATTATATAACAGTAAATTCACCAATTGTTCAGTGAGATTGATCTTCTTAAAGGATGAACAAAGTATTCAGTGGAATGAACCTGATAGGATTTGACTACTGATTGTAACACTGAACAGAGCACAGATAGACTGAGTGGTGACATAGCTTGTCTTCTGAGTAGGTACTCATTTGTGCCATCTGGACTAGCAAAGATTTCCTTTCCATTCTCCGCTCTCCACCTCCTGACAGGCTGTGAAGGTGCCTCTTGCAATTTGATGGCTTGCTGCTGGGCTGTGTTAGCAACCACTTGACACTTGGTTTCCTAGTGATGTTCAACTAATTTTTCTCTAATATTCGGATTCTCTGCAGCTCTTCCCACAGCAATTGAAGTGCTGTAGACATTTTTTTGAAATGTATATGAAAAGTATTTAAGTCATTTCCCTATAATAAGCAGGGTAGAATAGTGCTCAGAAAGGGAAGAATAATTAGCAAATTTTAAAATTATCCTCCCTTACTTTAAGTGAAGTAGTTTTAAATAAAGAAGCAATTTATCCTGCAGATATTGACTTGATATAGACATAGATATTAATATGTGAAATAATGATCTAAAATGAGTTTTGAAAACAGGTATAATGTAAATCCTTAACTAATTAACCTTGAATATCATAAGCACGTTCACATTTCACTTGCTTGTAGTCCATGACATAGAAAACCACTCAATCAATACTTATTATACAGGCATATTGTCAAAATCAGGCATAATGAATTTGGCTAACATCAATCTTCCATGTTAGTGACAATTGCAAAATTTGTTTACTGAAAAGGGAATATTTAAAGGTTTATTAAGATGTGAACAATCTCTAGGTAAAATGTGATTTCTTGGGATGAAAGAAAATTTTTAAACTTCCTAGAGAAATTTGAGGGTGGGGTGTCAACGTTTACGTTATATGACCAATAGTAGACTAGAGTTCACCTTATATTGATCATATTAAAGTTTTTCTTTCCTGAAAATTTTAAAATGAATCCATGTGAAATTAATCCCTCTACTATGCAAAGTTTTGTCTTTCTTTCTTCCTTCCTTTCTTCCTTCCTTCCTTTCTTTCTGGACCTAGAATTTCCCAAGTACTTGATTTATAGGAAAACTAGTCCATGAGCAATTGACTTTCTTTTCTTTTTTTTTTTTTTCTTTTTTTTTTTTGAGTTGGAGTCTCACTCGGTCGCCCAGACTGGAGTGCAGTGGCCGCTCCCAGTCACCGCAGCCTCGCCTGCTGGGCTCCAGAGATCATTCCGCCTCAGCCTTCCGAGTAGCCGGAATTAAAGGCATGCACTACCACGCCCGGCTGATTTTTTGATTTTTATTGTAAAGATGAGGTCTCGCTGCCCAGGCGGGTCTCGAACCCACGGGCTCAGGCAGTCCACTCACCTCAGCCTCCCAAAGGCGCGGGATTACAGGCTGAGCCACCGAGCCCGGCTGCAATTGACTTTCTTAATGCAAAAGGGTATGTTTTGAGGTGGGAAAACCATGGGGAAATTAAAATCAGAGCAAATGGGAATCTCATTTTAATCTCTAAGTAACTTTGTCACTTGGGAAAACTGTTTTGAGTCTCAGTTTCTTCTTATGTAAAATGGAAAAAATGATAGTTTTTTTTAAACTTATTAAACATTTTTGATACTTCATTGTTTTTGCATAAAATCTTCATCATAAGAACTGAATTCAATAAACTTGTTTGTGATTCTGCAAAGCCAGGCAGTAGTAAATTCATCCAGGTACATGCCACTTTGTCACACTAAGTCTGCAATAGAAACTTCTGCAAGGATCAGGGCAGCTTACTAAATTTTTAAGAAATTTACTTTTCTCAACACACGCTATTCTTCATACTCAGAATAATATATTCTTTTTTTTTTCTTTTACTTTTTTTTATTTTAAAGATGTGGGGTACAATTCAGGGTTAGGTACACAAATGTTCATTATGCAGTCACCCTTGTGGATGAGGTGTGTGCTCCTTTCCCCAGGCAGATTCTCAGAATAATATTTTCTCTTTTTTTTAACTTTTAAATTTTTTTATTTTTAAATTGTGGGGTATAATTCAGGGTTAGGTATACAAATATTCACTGTGCAGTCACGCTTGTTGATGAGGTGTGCCCCCCCTTCCCCAGGCAG